>NC_065440.1:19377182-19677182 GCF_024364675.1 Aethina tumida
CGAGTTATTTATAGGCCACATCCGCTCTGCTTCTTTGCTTCGACGAGTCCGAAGTCAGGAAGATCATCCAGGAGTGCCACAGAGTGTTGGATTACCTGGCGGTGGCCGAGGTGATCGAAACTTTGGACGAACTGGTGCAGTTCCTCAAGGATTTGAGCCCCTGCTTCAGTAAGGTTTCCAAAGAGGTGAACGCGAGACAAAAGGAGCTGACCCATCAAGTGCACGCAGAAATTTTGGAAAGATGTTTGGATCAAGTCAGGATGTTGACTCCCATATTGATCTGTTCCATGAAAATCTACATTCATATAAGATCTCAAGGCGGGAAAGGCATAGAAGAAGCTGCCGAAAACCGAAACTACTTGACGCAGAGATTGACCGATGAGATCAACGAAATCATTCGGGTGCTTCAATTAACCAGCTACGATGAGGAACAGTCCGACTTGGACAACTTGACGGTGCTGAAGAAACTCCAAAACGCCATCCAGAACAAGATCAACACGGCCATGGATTGGCTGCTGGATCCGGAGGCTGTAAGAGGTGGAGTTGGAGAGAAGTCGTTGAGGCAGATCATCGGCACGGCCCAGAAGGTGGCGGAACGTTGCCTTCCACAAGACGCCGACACCATCAACAAGCTGTGCTCAGAATTGAACACCATGGTTGATGCCTTGTGTGAACTGAGACAGGACGGTAAAGGGGCCACTCCTCAAGCTGAATCTTTGGCCAGGGGCATTAGGGATAAGTTGGGATTCTTGCAACAGGCTGTTATGAATGCGGTCGTCAATGTGGACAAGGCTGGGCTGCAGCAAACTGCCCATACTGTTCAAGGAAGGTAATGGATACTTCTATTCAATTCAATTTAATTAAAAAAATATATTTAAATACTAGATCTTATGTATATATATATATATATATATAAACTCAGGTTGGAACAGGCCAGGAAGTGGCTGTCGAACCCCGGACAAGACGACAGAGGCCTGGGCCAACGTGCAATCAACGCCATGGTCAACGAGGGACGTAAGGTGGCCGACGGACTTCCGGGCGTCCAGAAAGCCGAAATTCTCGAACTGTGCGACGAAGTGGACGGCCTGCGACGTCAACTGACCGATCTGTGTGCCCAAGGCAGAGGCAACACGCCCGAGGCTCACGACCTGGCTCGCAAGTTGTCGCAGAAGCTGCACCAGCTGAAGGAGAAGATCAACCAAGCCGTGGTTAACAGAGTGGTGGAGGATTTTGTCGACATTGCGACGCCGTTCAGGGAGTTCGTGGAGGCGGTGTACGCGCCGGAGGGCGAGCCCAACAGAGAGCAGCATTTCAACGAAAAGGCGCAGAATTTGCAGACTTTCGCCAACCGGGCTGTTAAAACTGCCAAGATGGTGGCGGCAGGAGGAAGTGGAGGCAATAAGAAGCTGGCGGAGGATTTGCAAAGCACCGCGCACGAAATCGAGAGTCTGACGCCCCAGTTTATTTCGGCCGGAAGCATCAGATTGAACTATCCGACGTCGAAAACTGCGGACGAACATTTCGATAACCTTAAACAACAGTACGAACAAACTATGAGCAAGTTGCGTCGATTGTGCGACGAAGCTACGGACGTAGCTGACTTTATTAAAGCCTCCGAGGATCAGATGAAGAAGCACACGTTCTTGTGCGAGGAGGCGATACAAAACAAGCAGCCGCAGAAGATGGTTGACAACACGACAGCTATTGCACGTTTAGCCAACAGAGTTTGGAATCGTGCCGACACTGAATGCAAGAACAGTGAAGACCCGGAGTTTACAGAAAGGTTGAGGCAAGCCTGGACCGACATGATTAATTGTAAAATATTATTTTATAGTTTAAAATTGAAGCTAATGTTGCTGTTTTTAAGGTGTCCCGCCGATGGTTAAAGATGCTAAAGCGGTGGCAGTCAATCCTGCTGACCAACCAGCTGTATCCAAATGGAGGGAATCCAACAAAGCTGTAAGGCAACGGATTATTACACCATTTATCCTGGTATTAATTAAATTTTTTAGCTACTAAACGCAGTGGGACAAGTAAGAAAGGCAGTTACAGTCAACCCAGACCTTCCACCACTTCCTGACTTGAACAACTTACACTTGGGTAAGTTTCAATTAACATCAAGTGGGTAATTCATGTAAATATGGAATTAATTGTTGTCCCGTACCAAAATCGTTGTGTTGAACGTGTTTTTAATTATTTCAGAATCCGTCCCGCAACACTTTATCGAAAAAGGTACAAAGACTGTTTTAAACAAACTAAACCTACAGACGTTGCACTTTAAATTATTAAACTGCAACGTTTGTACCGCATATATTTATTGTATTTTTTTTTTGTGTCAAATCTCCAAATTTACTATTAAACCTTTTATTTATTAATACTTTCCCTCCCTATCTGTAATACAATGTAAATAAGTTTCCCTATTTTTGTGGCTATTTAACGTGTTTTAAATGGACAAGTAGAAGTAACTGCGCTTGATTTAACTCTCGTAACGCTGTAAAATACACGGACTCTTGTAGTTGGGGATCAGCTTAGGAACACGCCGCTGCCAGGACGGGACTCGGGGACGTTGAGTCCCACGCAACACAGCCAGGGTCGCGTCAGCCCCCTGCCTAAGTGGGCCAGAGGTACCTCTATATCTCTATTAGTTTTTTTTTTTTCATTCTTTCATTTTTTTCGAAGGGGTTAATTTTTTTTCTTTCTTTGCATTTTGATTTTTATTTGGATGATTTTGGTTGCGGTTTTATTTTGGTAGGTTCCTTTTCGGGTCTTGGATTTTTGCATTTTGGTTGGTCTTTGGGAATCGTCGATGTTTAATAACTTATTATTTATTGAATATAGGTGTTGTTGATTTTCAAAATCTTGTTATGAAATTATACAAACATGTCCTAAACCTAAAAAGGGGGTGGAAGCATGTAGTATTCATAAGTTTTTAATTGTTTTGTGGTATAAACATACGACGTTTTTCAAACGTTTTTTCTTTTTTTCCGTTGTTTTACACACACTTTTTCAAAGCTTTTAACCACATTTTATAACTCGTCTTTTAGGCGATAACTCAGATCTGCTCTGTCAAGAACTATTACCAAACGACCATATTAACCAACGAGGTAATCAAGAAATGCTCTATTACTCTTTTGGTATCACTTTATTTGCTTTCTTAAAAATAAATGAATGGCTTTATGAATGTGAATGTAAATGTGTATGTTTTATATTATTTGTTTTATTGTTAATAAAATTTTTAAGAAATAAATTTACAGTACAATAAAAAAATTGTAGATTTGTTTCTTTAAATGTTTCAGTGTTTGTCAGATACGTGCGACAGTTACATTTTCCAGACCTTCTCCTTTCTGTACATACCAATTAAAACCACTAACTCACATTTGGGCAAAATGTAGACATAGTACCGACGGTACAGCTTCGCCATAGAAATCGTGTGTGACTAACGACTAACGTGTTTGTTCTTGCATTGCCTGAACCAGGAAATTTCAGTTTCATCCCGCAGTACATACTGGAAGACGGTAACGGTACAGTTGTAACGCCACTCGACTTCGTCCCCTTAATCATTCCGAAGAGGATGGAGCCGAGTGGTGGTCGGAACGGGTCCTAATTTGCGTGTGGTGTTTTAGATCAGGCGCCTCCACGTCCACCGCTGCCGCACGAGGGCGGCGCCCCGATGCGCCCTCCGCCACCAGAAACCGACGACGAGGATGAAGTATTCAAAACTGCACCGCTTCCAGACCAACCTATCATGGTACCGTACCGGATTGTTAGTTGTTAATTGTATTTTACGAGGTGTTGTTTAGGTTGCGGCCCACAATTTGCACCGCGAACTGCGTCAGTGGTCCGCCAAAGACAACGAATTGATCGCCGCCGCCCAGAGGATGGCCAAGCTGATGGCACGACTCTCGGAGCTGGTGCAAAACGACGACAAGACCTCCAAACGCGAACTCATAGCCACGGCCAAGCAAATCGCTGACGCCAGTGCGGACGTCACAAGGATCGCCAAACAACTAGCCAGGGAATGTACGGACAAGAGGATCAGGACGAATTTGTTGCAGGTCTGCGAACGCATCCCCACAATCGCCACGCAGTTGAAAATCCTGTCCACCGTCAAGGCGACAATGTTGGGCTCGCAGGGTAAGTACCGACAACAAAATTAATCAAAGCTGTAAATATTTCTGCTTGTTTATGCTTGACAAAGTGGATGGAAAGGCCAAAAAAGGTTCGTCACGTGCTTTAGTTTAATTTTTGCACCGAAAATACATGTTAGCTTAATTGGTGGGTTGTTTTAGGCTCCGAAGAAGACCGAGAGGCGACGGAGATGCTGGAAGGCAACGCCCAGAACCTGATGCAAAGCGTGAAGGAAACGGTACGAGCTGCCGAAGGCGCGTGCGTTAAAATCCACGCCCAGAATCACGGCAGGTTGAGATGGGTCAGGAAACAACCTTGGTACCAATACGCTTGAATCGGCACCAAATAATTTATTTGTAATAGTTTTGTTAACAATTTAACCAAGGTTTACGCGAACAGAGACTACTGATGTTTCTTCTTCCATTTTTATTATTTTGTAACTGAGAAGTGTAATTAATTGTAAAACCTATAGTGATGTAGAAATGCCTTGCCAATATGGATAATAGTTATTTTTTATAAAGCTTGTCTATTATATCTATTATAAAGTCTATGTTTACATTTGTAATTTCTAGCGAAGTGCAATAGTGCCAAAAAAAATAATGAATCGAATCTCAGCAATAAATTAAAGCAGCTGTATTTTAAAATTGTAATTTAATTATATTAGGGGTTATATTTAAATGATTAGATTATATTTATGTACGTTTTTTTTTTAATATAAGACGCTTTAACTGTTTTTTCATTTTTTATTGGATTTGTATTAATTTTTTTAACTGTTCATTGTTTGTGTTTGGAATGAAATTTTATGTAACAGTCATTAATAATTGAAATAAAATTGTTTATTTAAGTCTTGTTATTAGGTGCATACCTGAATCAACTAAATGTTATTTAATAAAAACCAGTTAATTAGTAGTGTAATAGAATTAAAATTTCCAGTTGCCTTTTTAACCCAATTCAACATGTTGTAAAATATCAATTTTGATAATTTCATAAGCAAAATCTTAAAAAACATACAGTTGAGCATATCTTGTTGAAATCTTGTAAAATGAATATTCTACAGTGAAACTAAGTTCTGACTTCTGTGAAGGGACCACTTTGGTTTAGTTTTCATTTGAGTTAAAATAAGAGTAATGCTTATTAGAACTTACGATTTATTTATGTATATTGTACAGGATAAATTACATAATTACACAATATGTGTAAATATGCCTACGACATTGTAAAAATTCGGTCATCCATTCGCCGTTTTGTTACAACATCGTCCGAAATTTCATTTTTTAAATATTACAGATTTTTCATCGGTTTTATCTTTGTTTTTCATTTTTTTGTCAAAAATCGTATTTTGCCAAAACATACCAGCCTCGTTTTTTAAAAAAAGCGTCTAACGTACATTACAGGGTTGATTGAATACTTTTGTTCACACTAATTTAATACAAAAAAAAACAACTAGAGCTGTCGTATGTTTTGAAAAAACCTGTAAAAAAATGCGTGTGTACCTAAAACGCGCCTTCACATTATACTCGTCCCGGCAAATCGGACCGAAACAAGTATCAACAACATAGCATCTATAAATTAATAAAGAACAACAATCAAATAATCGTGTATCCTCGGAATCGAAGGGGACAGGTTTCACGCAATTCCGCATGTCCGTCCGTCCGGGAGAAGGGAGAAACTAACGCAAAAAATAATTGAATAATAAAATTAGCCCTATTGGCGTTTACATACTAATAATTAATATGTACAGATATATTCGACCGTGTTAGAGAATTGCGCGAAACGTCTTAACAATCATCCACACACTAAAACGGACAAAAACACCTGTTTCAACTACTAAACATCTGTATGTTGTTCCATGATCCGGTTGCATTCATTTTTATGTATTAAAAATTATCATTAATTAAATTGTTTTTTTTTTTGTTTTTGAGTTTTTTATATATGTTTTCTTAGTTTTATTCTTGAAAAGTTAGGTTCTAGGACTCCGTGTCTCTACTGGCGTTCCGGCTTCTCCTCTCGAGGCTTCGCGCCGCCGAATATCGTCGACGATTGCGACGTCTCGGCCAGCGAGTTAACCGGATCGGCGATCGTCCGCGGCTGCAGCTTCAATCTCGGTCTTCCCGATGTGTCTACGACAAAAAAAAAAAACAAAAACGTCAACGATCGACCGTTCAATTAGGCTGCGGGTCCCGTACCTGGCATGGGATTGGGCAGATCCTCCGAAAAGCTCCTCCTGTTGTCCTGTCGCGGCCAGCCGCCGCTGTAACCTCCCGGACCGCCCCTACCGCCTCCGTCCCGGCCACCGCGTCCACCCCACTCTCTGCCGCCTCCCTGCGGCGGACCGTCGTCGTTCGGACCCCCGCCGAAGTTACCGTAGTTGCCGCGGTGTCCGCCGCCGCCTCGGTCTCTGTCGTTGAAGTTACGGCCCCCACCACCGCCGCCGCCGCGTCGGTCAAAGTCCTCGGTCGAGCCGCCGAAACGGTGGTCGCCGCCGGAGCGGAAGCCGCCACCGCGGCCTCCTCCCCTGCCGCGTCCGCCGCGGTCGAAGCCGCCGCCACGGTCGTTCCTTTTGCCTGCAACACCACCATAATCAATGCATATATTTCACTATTTAAATGTGGCAAATTTTTACCCAGTTATCTGATCTTAAAAATTAAATATTTTACGACATTGAAAAAAACGACCTACCGTCATTTGTGTAAATATTTTCCTTATTTTATAGGTCTACTGTAGGAAAACATAAGTGTATGGAGAGATCGAGCACTAATTTCTATAATTTCAGAATTTAAACTGGATGAAATTTTGTGGAAAAATAAATATTCTACATTATAACAACTAAGCTAAACACTATAAAGTCTTTGAAGCAAAGCTCCAGTAATGTTATGGACAAGCCAGTATGGACAAGCAGTTTTCAGCAAACAGAACACTCGTGAATAGATCAAAACAAGGAGTATTAAATAAACATAGACATAAGTGGTGTATCAAGGAAATGTTTTGAATGAGTAAGAAAAGCTTATCAAGAATACGGTGAACAATAAAACCAACACACCTTCAGCCACATCAATCTTTATCAGCTGTCTATTAACTTCGACCATCCCGTTCATCTGGATGGCCGATTCGAGATCCTCACTGGTATGGAACTCGACATAACAGAAACCCTTGAACCGATCCGTCTCCTTGTCCATAACCAGACGCACGTTCTTGACGGCCAGATCCTTGAAGATCTTGTTCACATCTCCCTGCACGATGCCGCTCGGCAGATTCCCTATGTAGGCGGTGAAAGGTGGCTCGCTCGGCAGCGGCTTCCTGCCGCCCCCACGACGCCCGAAATTACTGCAAACACGCACAATTCATGAGAACGGTGAAAGAAGCATGGCATTTTCGCGGGGCCGGCCGCCCGTTCAAGCGTCCGGCCCCGCACAAAACGGCGCCGCCGGTGCGCCACGCGCCGGCGAACCGTTCCGCGTTCAATTCGCGCTTATTCATCGCGCAATTTGCTGGAATAAATAAATTAAACGTACCTTCCGTCGCGATCATCGAAGTTGTTACGACCTGCCATATTTTTGTGGAAGGCGGCGCGTGCGCGTGTCGTGTACTCGCCACTGGTGCCAACCTCACATCCATTGCATGTTCTACGCGCCGGTTTTCGATTATACACTGGAATTTTGCCTGTGTCTGCCGAAATTTGGTCTGCGGTTTGTCGATCTGTCGCAGTTAGCCGACTGTCAATTTTGATGTTTGGCGAGGGAATGTTCGCGTGGTTTTTTGCGTGTCGGTCGTTCCGTTCGTGTGATGTGCACCCGGATCCTGATACTGTTGGGACGTTTTCGAACGCCGAACACCAAACCAAGCACGGTTGTCAAATTGATTCGCTTTCGATTTGTTTCGACCCTCGTTTAAACGACGGACCAAATTGTACGATGTCACCAATTTTATAAGCGACAAACGTTTACTATTACTATGCAACGCAATTTTTCAAACACACACTTTTCCGATTCACAGAAACAACAATTTAAACCGTTACTATTACCGGTCCCATGAAATATTTGTAAATGTCAACCTTGGAGTCACGTGGTGCGTGACATACAAGATTGCAACCTAACAATGTCATTTTAATGTTGGCAGACTTATGCTGGTTTGCCACGTTTATTTTACTGACTGAACAAATTTAGCATTTTTTAAAATATTAATCGAATTTATTACCGTATAGATAAATATACCAAATATTCCTTATATTATCAATTTATTGTGGGGAAACTAAGGTGTTAAAAAATAGTTTTAAAATATGGATTCTGTTAATTTCATTAGAAAATCTCAAAAAGTGAATATTTTACAACATATATATTTGAATTGACCTTTCCTATATTTCACAATTTATGTTCGTTTATTGCAATTTAAATTTTTATTTAAAATAAAGTAAAATTAAATTATATTTAGTATTTCTCTTATTTGGACATTTATTCGTAATGACGGCAACTGCGCTTAGGCAATCCACACCACCATGTAAACATTTGACAAAGTGTCGAAACTATATAAACTTTAACCAAACGCATTTGGTTTCTTCCCAGTTCCTTAGTTAGTGAATTCCCCCCTCCCCCATTCTCTTCTGACGATGGCCGCCGAAACACACGTGCCAGATTCAAATGCGCGTAAACCGCAACGCAAATTAAAAAACTCAATTCTCGACAACTTCAGCAAGATAACGAATCCAAATGAAAAAGTGCGCGTCAAAAGTGGACTGAATCTTATCGGTCAACTGGTCGAAACCGAAGAACAGGTAAGGTTAACGAAAACGTAAACATAACCAAAAAATAACATGTGTCCGAAATCAGGACGAAACCGAATTGAAGTATGCATTGGGAAGGATAATACGTGGACTGGGATCGTCCACTAGTCATGCCAGGACCGGTTTCTTTGCGGCCTTGGTCGGTTTGCTGAGTGTCAATACGGAAATAACTTGCGAGGAGGTATTTGAACAGGTCGAGAAACACTTGCACAAAACAGGCAGCAATTCTAAGCGCGTAAGTAGACATATATTGTTTAAAAGCATTGTCAAAATGTGCTTTCTTGTAGGAAAATGCAGATATTTGTTCTGGACAAATTTTGGCATGTGGTGCGATCATTAGATCAGAATTGTACCAGAAGGCTGAAGTGGAAGATCAGAAGAAAGTTATTGAGATACTTTTGTCAGCTGGAAGAGAAAGGAGTTACTTGATTTTGATATCCTATATTATTATTTTGGATTTGTTGGAAACAGTAAGTGTTTATTATTAAATAAATTTGCATAAGTTTATGAATATTGTTATAGGTGACAGATAAACATGCTCAGAAGAATATTTTTCCTTTGATTGAGTCAGAATTTTCTAAACCTTTAACAGAATACACAATTGACACTTTACATTTTCTGCTAGGTATACAGACTGTTAAACCTAAATTAATTACAGAACAGTTTTTAAAAACAACTTTGGGTATTAATACAGTCATTTGTGATGATACTTTAACAACGCTCGCCGATATTATTACTGTAAGTGTATTATTATTTAATTAAAACATTTTAAAAATATATTTGCTTTTAGACAATTCCAAGGATTACATCTTTAAAACACCCAATTTACAAACTGCTGGCAGAAAAGTTGTCAAAGTCGGAGTTATTACAGCAGTTTTTCCTAGCCTTAGATGCACATCTCACCAAACCGAATAGAAATAAGCATTTAGTTTTTGCAGAACTTTTTGCCAATATTTTGGACAATTTGGAGGATTTCAGCACAATTCCTGATTTACTAACAGAAAACTTCGTGAAACAAACAATCAACTACTTTAAATCTTTCACCAAAAACAGAAAGGATATGGAGTTTCAAAAACACATGCATGAATTCTTCGAAAAGCTCTTAGTAACTTTGAAAAAACCGACAGTTTCAACCAGTATTAAAATCGACGTTTTAAAACGTTTATTGTTTTACCCAGGCACCTTTATATTTGAAAAGATTACAAGGAGCAAAATTATACAACACATAACTTTGACCTTTGATGTGGAGGGCGTAAAAGAACTGTCAGACGTTTACTCTGACGTTGTAACTGGAAATCTGCGGATTGATATTGGTCCTAACACAAATGAAACATGGTTGAACAATGATAGATTATACGCCGCCCACATGTTGGTGAAATTGTTACGTTTACCTGTTGTACAAAAGGAAAACGATTGGAAGGCGGATAAATTAGGTTTCCTAATGAACCTCAGTCTGGTTAAAAAGGGGGGCATATCAAACATAGGTGTTGAATTAGCAGCGTCGTTAAAAGAAGCTTTTTACGGTGCCTTGGATTTAAAACCGGCTAAACTGGAGGACATTCAAACTATACTATTGAAGCTGGTCCGCAGTTTCGACGAGAAAATCAACGAATCAAACCTCGAGACAATTTTACGAAACCCCATAAGCGAAGACGAATATAAAACTTGGCAGAAAACTTTAGAAACCATCTCGAAAATCGAGAAAAAACGAAAGAAGACGCAAGGCGTTAAGTCGGTGTTTTTGACGTTGTTTTTGTATATGAGTTTGCAGATTTTCAACGATCCGAAGCTTGCCTTACAAACGTTGAAGGAACTATTCAGTTGTTATGAAAGAGTACGCAAAAATCGCAAGAACAGTTTGAATGACACGGAGGTGAATGAAACTGAAAACAGTGAAGATCCACTTTGGATTGAAGTGGTTGTTGATTTGTTCCTCAATTTGTTGTCGCACAATTCGCATCTGTTGCGCAGCGTGATAGGCAACGTGTTTCCGCATTTGTGCGGCTACTTGAACGCTACCGCCATCCATCAGATTTTAAGCGTTTTGGATCCGAAGAACGACGACAATCCTCTGTCACAAGACAGCGACGATGATGATGATGATGATGATGATGATGAGGATGATGAGTCTGATCCAGAAGGAGAGGAGGACTCTGATGAGTCTGATGAGGACGAGGATGAAGTCGACGAAGAGGAAGACGAGGATATGGGTGAGGAAAAGTCAACTGATAGACTAAGAATAGCCTTACATCAAGCTTTAAAGTCCAATAATTTGGACGACGACCAAGAATCTATCGATCTGGACCAATTAAGTGATTCTGAGGGCCAAAAACTAGATGAAGCATTGGCGGAAGCCTTCAAACAGTTCAGGCCGAAAAAAGGCAAGTCTAAGAAGCAAAACAAAGATTCTGAGACGTTGACTCACTTTAGAATAAGAGCCTTAGACTTGATTGAAATTTATTTGGATTCTAATCCTGATATGCTCCTAACATTAGAAATTATGTTGCCCCTATTACAAGCAGTTGAATTCAGCATCCGAGACGAGCACCAACAACCTTTACACATGAGACTCAAGGCGATTTTAAAGAAGTTAAGCACGTTGAAAAAGTTCGAAACGACGGACGGTGTAACTCCGGTTGTTTTGGCCGATTTACTCAAGAGTTTGCTGGAAAAAGGCACCAAAAACACGGTAATAATCCAAGAAATGGGGGAACAAATCGCCGAGTGTTGCATTTTCGTTATAAAATGCTCGTTGGGTTTGATTACCACAGAAACTCCGAAAAAAGTAAAGAAACATCTTAAACAAGATCTTACCCAAATAATAACGGAGGAACTGAATAATTTCTTCACCAAACGTGACTGTTTAACGCCGTACGTTTTGTTCAAGAACGCCCTGAACTTGTCCTGGGAGGGATCATTGGATTTGTGCTCGAATTTGTTAGGTTTCGTGCACGGTGACATCAAGCCGTTTAAAAAAGCCCAAGCGTTGGAACTGTTGAAGATATTTTTCGCCAATCAAAGATTTTTAAGTCAAAGTCCGAATAAATATAAGAAGAAACTGAAGGTGGACGTTGAAACTTTCATTCAACAAACCATAGAATTGTTCGAGGAGATGTGTGAAAATCCCGCTGAGAATAAGGTGAAAGAGAAATTCTTGTGTAACTTGTTCCACGTTTTAACCGGCATCAAATCAAGCCCTCTAAAATTCGAATTTGATTGGGAAAAAGTCGGAAATGTCGTGAGGGAATACAGGACGTTCGTCAGCTTCTCGAAAGATGCGAAGACTGCGTACAACAAACTTTGTTCCAATTTAGGCGTACCACACGTGGTCAAAATGAAGAGCATTACAAAACTGTTGGACCCAACCAAAGACGATGATGAAGAGGAGGTGACACAAAAGGTAAAAACCGACAAGAAAAAGAAGAAAAAGCTTAATAAGGACAATTTAAAATTGAAAAAGGAAGCGAAAATGTTGCGACTACAAAGTTTATCTGAAGGATTATCGAACACAGTTGGTTTTGCAAGCCAAGATTTCACGGATCAGTCACAAGATGTAGAAATGAAGGAAGTTGAGGAGATTGAAAAGAAAAGCAAGAAGAGGAAGAGCGAAAATGTGGAGAATGGGATAAATGGTACAAGTAAAAAAACTAAAGCTGACACACCCAAAAGAGCAAAGAAGAAGAAAGCTGTTTGATTTATTATTATTATGTTTTTATATTATATGATAAATTAGTTTTACATTAAATTTTTATTGTATTTTGTCTTATTTAAATATATTAAAACCTCAAAATAGTCATTTGCTTAATTATCAATTCGTACGTTCGTGAGAAAATTAAATATTTTGAACTATTAATATTAAATTATTAAAAAATTAATATTTTGGATAATTTTATTGTTAAAATTTATATATTAAACATTCTCAGGGATGCAAATTAAAACAAATCTGGTAGATAAATATTTTTATTTTATATAGTAAACGTAATTTTTTATTGCAAAATGGGAAAGAAATTAAATAAATCATTTGAAGTTCAGTTCACAAGTAAATAATCAGTCATCCTGCAACAAAAAATAACAATTACAATAAAAGTTCTTTGAAGAACGACAAATTACTTACGTCAGATTCTGACATTGGTCCCAACAATTCCATCTCCAAATCTGCAACTAAAATCTTCATTGTACAACATTCTACTACTTCAATGCACAACATACCATCAACAGGCTTGGCATCCTCCTCAATTAACTCGTATCTGGTGGTGACGGCGTCGTAATCAGTCCTGAACAAGAACACCAGCTCTCGTTCGACACCTTCCACCTCCACCGCCTCGTCCGTGTTCTTGGTCATTTTCCTAAACTTCGCCTTCCTGCAGTTCTTCATTGGGGGTGCGTAACCGTGTTGCATCTCCACCGGCACGTCCTTGACTTGCTCTTCACCGTCTTTTATGTAATCACACTGCAATATCCCGGAAATGTCGGCAGTTTTGTACAGTAGATCCTTGTTGTCTGCCAGATTCGTTTTGTAGGTTTCGACGATGGTGGGTAGTTTTCTTAACACTCCATTTAGGCGGACATCACCGCAGTTCACGTAACCGCTTTTGTTGATGACGTCCAGATCGATGCTCAGGTACTTTTGGATTTTCTTTGGCTTAGTGTGTAGGATTTGTCTCACATGATCTGCTTCTTTCTGTGTTTAAATGTTAATTAAAGTGTTAATGAGTTAAATGCACTTACTTTAGGCAGCCTGAGTATGAACTGCTCTTCTAACTCAACAGTTTCCTCATACATTTTGTGTTGATGTCAACTGTTGCCTTAACCTAATTATTTGTGATCAACTAAATCCTGAGGTATCATGATTTGATCATACACTTGTTTATCTTTGTGTAATTCAACCCATCTTTGTCCAATACTTTTTCTTAAGGCCTTTCTGAACACCATGCAATGGATGTGTGGTAGTTTTTCATATTTGATCCTTGAAAAACCTAAATTTTGCAAAACAAATCGCCATGATTTCATAAGTTGGGCATTTGCACCAACATGTTTAGAATCTGGTGTTATTATTATTAATAAACCTTCTGGTTTTAATAAATTGTATGCTTTTTCACAGCAGATTAATCTCAAGTTTGCTGATGGCAAGTATTCTAGCAGCAAACTAAAAACAACGACATCAAATGTTACAGGTGCAAAACTGGTTATTTCTGCATCATCTGATTTCGTCTCCGTTATTGGTGCATTAATAAAATCGCACTTAATTACATTCTCGTTCGCTGGTGCAATATCAATGGCTGTTACATCAAAAATATCATAGACTTTGAACGGATTATAACAGCTTCCAACATCCAGCAGTTTAAGCTTGTCCTTATGAACGAAACTATAAACAATTGATTTAATAAAACAAAATTATGCAACTACAATCTACTTACAACAAACTTTCGTCGATTTCTTCCTCGTCCATTTTCTGTGCTATTTCCTTCTCCCGGTTTCGTTGTCTCACTAACTCATCACCAAAGAAATAACCGCGACAAAACTCGTAAGTCCATACGTTTCTCGACACCGCCTTCCCACTCGTCTCGTAGTTTTTTTCCCAATAATTGACGGCCAGTTCCTGCATGGCCCTCGCATATTTATCGAGCCGTTCACGGTTGGCACAATGTTCGTTCCACGCCTCCTCCGGCCCGATTTTCTTAGCCGATTCGCGTAGGTTTTGATGCGTCGACTTGATCAAGTCGGAGAGGGCGATCTGTTCCTTGGAAGCCATTCAATTTGATTAATAAAACGTGCAAAATTGATAACATAACCTACAAATTAAAATCTGACACTTGACGTAAATTTTTATTGTTGCTGGTGTCATTAGAACTAATTTGTACAGTTTAGGTAGGCCAAAGTTGTGTATTATTTTGACAGTAGTTAAAATATACTAACCTAAATCTATATTAAGATACACTGCGGCCCCCAAAATCTATAAATAATGGCTCCGTTAAGGAACAGACATGTGGAAAAACCGAAAAAGAAATTCCTGAGCAAATACAGAAAATACCTGACAGTCGAACATGTCGAAAAACTACTGTTCGATCCTAACTACATCACGCCGACGTGTATCGTTTTATTCATCTTCGAGGCGATTCTCAATGTGTTTATCATCGAAAGGGTGAATTATACGGAAATAGATTGGATTGCTTACATGCAGGAGGTCGAAGGAATTTTAAACGGGACTTGGGACTATCAATATATAAAAGGTAATAAACCAACTTTCTTTTATTTATTAACAAAAGTGTCGTTTTAGGTGACACTGGGCCTTTAGTCTATCCAGCTGGATTCGTTTATATATATACGGTTTTGTATTATGTAACAAGCTATGGAAAAAATATCCATTTGGCCCAGTATATTTTTCTAACACTATATTTAATACAGACATTCTTGTACTATAGGATTTTGAGAAAAACGTTAAAAATTCCGCCTTATGCTTTAGTTCTCAGCACCTTAACGTCTTACAGAATCCATTCAATATTTGTACTCAGATTATTCAATGATCCAATTGCAGTCTTACTATTTTATGTTTCATTGAACCTGTTTATTTCGAACAGGTGGTACCTGGGCAGTGTGGTCTATTCACTTGCAGTTTCAGTGAAAATGAACATTCTGTTGTACGCTCCCTGTTTATTAATCGCTTATTTAACGAATTTAACGTTGACGCAAACGATTATAAACTTATTTTTCTGTGGTTCGATACAATTAATTTTAGGCCTACCATTTTTGTCTGTAAATTATTGGAGTTACTTAAAAGGTAGTTTTGATTTAGGTCGTGTTTTTGAACACAAGTGGACCGTTAATTATAGATTTCTACCCCGGGAATATTTCGAACACAAGTATTTTCACATAGGACTTTTAGTACTGCACGTTTCCTTACTGCTTTTGTTCACGCCATTGATTATCAAATACATGAAAAGTTATGCGAAACTGAACCTAATTACGGAACAATTAAAGTGCCAAATTAAAAAGGAGCAGAAAAAAAAATCGAAGGCTAACGCGAAACTGAACAAAAAAGAGCTGCAATTCATACAAGGTTTCGAGAAGCAACTGAAAAACGAAAACGCTGGCGCACAGACGATGGACGACGTGATGGAAGACAAGTCGAAGCTGCGCGATAAAATGTCGAAGATCACGCAACTGTTCGTGCTTCCGTTCTTCGTAACAAATCTGATTGGAGTCGCCTGTGCCAGGTCGCTTCATTACCAGTTTTATTCGTGGTATTTCCACAGTCTGTTGTACCTGGTGTTTTGCTCCGGATTTAGGAAGCAATCAATGTTTTTGATTTTAGCAATCATTGAATATTGTTGGAACGTTTATCCCAGTACTAATTTTTCTAGTGTGTTGCTACATATTTGTCATTTTTGTTTGATTGTTGGTGTTTATAGGACTATGAGGTCTTGAAATAAATATTTTGTTACACATTTGTACATTATTTTCATTTAATTATTTTAATATAATATAATTTGTGTATAAAACTAAATAATCGAAAATATTCACGGGGCGCATGTGATTAAATCATCCTCGACATCTACCAGACGCACTGTATAGGGTAAACCGTCTGAGCCGCGTCATAAATCCAATCAGTCTATTATCGAACCGCGTATGGATCGGTCGGTCGGTCGGTCGGTCGGTCGGTCGGTCGGTCGGTCGGTCGGTCGGTCGGTCGGTCGGTCGGGTAGATATGCTGTGTTCAACCCTATAATTAATTCAGTGGTGCGTGTCCTAATGCATATATTGGATGGATGTACCATGGATTTTCAAGGTAGGTGTCTTTTTTATTACAATTTTTTAAACAGTTACATAATTGGTGTACTCTTTTTTACTCATTTAACCAAATACCAAATCTTCAGAAATAACATGACTAGAGATAAAACATTTATTAAAATCACAGACGTAATAAACAGTTCAACAGAAAAATAACAACAAAGACCACACTAAAAATGTAAAGTGACAGTAGATGTGTCGTCCATACACACTTGACTTTTGTGCTGAGACTCCAAATGCATTTGTAGATCTTCGTTCTTACAAAACTGCACAGTACAAAACTCACACTTGTACTTCCCTTCTCCATGTATATTAAACATGTGCAATGTAATGCCGTACTTGTTACGACACGCAAAGGAACAATGTTCACACTTGTACGGCTTGTCAGCTATAAATAAAACAATAATATCATCCCAAATACGATTCATCAACAACGGTACCTGAGTGGACCTTTAAATGTCCTTTTAGTGTGGAGTTTTTTTTGAAACTCTTGTCGCAGAACCTGCATTGAAACGCCCGAACGTCCGAATGGCTTTTCCGATGGTCGGACAAATTACTGACCGACACAAAGGCCATGTCGCATTGGTCGCATTTGAACGGTCTCTCCCCTGTGTGTCTGCGCATGTGCACCTTCAATTCGGACGGTCTGCAGAATTTTTGTGGACACATCGGACATTGTTCTGGACGTCCGGTGTGGATGCGCATGTGGGTGGCTAGTACGCTTTGTTGTGCAAAGCCCTGAGGACGAAAAACTAGTTTGTAAGCTGTCGGCGGTTGATTTTAAACATATTACCTTGTGACATATGTTACAGACGTGCGGTTTTTCTCCAGTGTGCGTGCGTTCGTGTGTTTTCCGATGAGATAGAGTGCTGAACGCCTTGTCGCAATGCTGGCACTTGTAAGGGCAAAACCCTGTGTGGGTTCTTGTGTGTACCGTCAGTCTTCCAGCCGTTCTATGTAAAAGAAACATTAATTAATTACGTATAGTAGAAATTCGTGTAAAATACAAGTCGTAACACCTGAATCTTTTGACGCAATACGTGCACAAGTGTTTTTTAACCAGCAATTGTCCTGTATGATATTTCTGCTCATGCTTATTCATATTCTTCACCAGTTTGTTGCATTTATTGCACTTCATTTGTAAGTGATTGTTTTTCGTTTCATTTTCGTGACACTGCAAGGTGTGAATGGGAAGATTATCGACGGGAATGTTGCATTTTTTACATACTTCTATATTTGTTTCCCTACAACAGCCACCTAGTTAATTTACTGAATTATTTAATACCTTTTGAAACAGTTACATGTTAATGAGATCAACCTCATCCAGATCTTGCAAGTCAGTGTCTTCTTCATGGGTGACAGGCGCACCTTTGGCACATTTGTGCTCCTCATACATTTTCTTGTCAGGAAAATCCTTCTTACAGTGCACACAGTTAAAACTATGTGCCATGGAATGCATTTTTAAATGCACTTTGCGTCTGAACACCTCCGGACAATCGGGGCACTCGTATAGTTTTTCTGCGTGCGTATTCTCGTGGTGCCTCAACGTGCTGGCTGAGGCGAAAGGTTGCAAGCACACTGAACACTTGTATTGCCTTACATCTGAGTGATAATACAGGTGGTCAATTAGATGACTGGTTTCTTTGAATTTCTTGTCGCAAAACTTGCACTTTTTACCATTGTGCAGATCTGCATTGTGTTGTGGAAGGTCCTCAAATTGTTCATTGCAAAAATAGCACCAGATCTGCTTGGCGTCTGGATGTTGATTGGACATGTGAACACTTAAATTTTTGCGGTTTGCTCCAATGAATTCACACAGGATACAGCGACGGGGTTGCGTAAATTCCTCACGAGTTTCTTTGATTGCTTTTAAAACGTCATCTTTGGGGAACTTTCTGATTTTTTTCAGGCCCGGCTCATCTGCGACGTCGGCTGTTTCGATTATCTCGGTGATTTCGGTGGCGTCAATTATTTCGGACGGCTCCACAGTTATTTCAGACAAAGACGTTTCAAATTGTAACTTAGTTGGTTCGAGATCAACTTCTATTGGCTGTAATTATTATCTTTGATTTAATATTGTGTAATTTTAACGCAAAACTTACATTGTTAGTTGCCAAACAATGTTGGATTAAGTGATCTGATTTCTCGCATTGTTGCTTGAATTCATAAGCAATTTCCAGTTTTATTTCGCATGAGTTACATAAGTAACAAGGCAAATTATCGTTTAAGGAAATCTGAAACAGTTTACATACAATAATGTGCTTGAGACCATTTAATTTTTACCGACTTCAAATGTGTTAATGTTGCATAATTTTTCTAACAAGTTTACGTTTTCTTCCGCAACATAAAATAAATTTTTCATTACAGGCCTTTTTATTAAACATGCTCTGCATGTTTCAGTTAAATTTACAATTTCACGAGTATTCATTTTTGACATTTATTAGGCGGATCCTAACCTTTACGTTTGTTTACAAACTGATTGATCTGATTCCCTGTCGTGATTTTGGATTACAGGAACATGTATCATTATATTGTATATTGTATTTTGTGGATTTAATTTTAATTTGTCAAGAGGGAATTAAAATATATATATATATATATATATTAATATACGATTTCTTTATTAAGTTTCAATAAATTTTCTGTAATAAGTTATAACTTATTCAGCCTCAAATGATGGATTGGTGCCATCTACGTAACCCATAACTAATTAAAATTTTGGAATTATTAACAATTGAAGAGTATGATGGAGCCTCTAGTTGAATTACATCCAACTTGGCGATAAAAAATACAGATTTTATGTCGATAACCATTTGGGACGATATCCATAAGGCACTATATTATCTGTGTCTGTAAATTTCAAACTGAAGGTTGGGCTTAATAGAACTAGATGGCGCCACTAGCCAGAATTTGTGGTCGACTTGCCAACAGCACCGGAGAACGTCTCTCTATTTGGAGATGGCGCTGCGATAAAAGCGCCAGATTCGGCGAAATAGAATCTTTGGCGGAGAACTTCGCATACCGAACGACGCAAATAGGTTCTAGTCTATCGAAGTGAAATTGAATAACTTAAATTGTGATTAACGTTTAGGAATAAATGAACATTTACTGAGAACATAGACACTTAATGTTTTAGAATTTTTTAATAAAATTGAATTTGAACTAATTGTAATAAATAAAATATAAATGTATTTAAATAAATAAATGGAACGACTAGGAGGAGGATGGAAAGAGATGAATGTGGTTTGAAATAGAAAAAAAAGTCTAAACTTTAAATAATTTTATAATAATACATCAATTTTTTTATATCAACCTACATAGCACTGATTTACATTCATTCGCAAAATGCAAAATACAACTTGTGGAAATGAAAAACTCCCAGACGCCTGAACTCCAGAGAATCGCCAGATTTTTAATTTTCACTCCTTTTTCCCGTCCTCGCGTAAAACACTTCGACACAAACCAGATTCTCTGAAGTGGCGGCGTCGAGAGTCCACAATAAATTAAAAAAATATACTTTTAAAAACACAGCGTTAAGTGATGTTGTCCGGCCTGCACGGCGAATCATCTGCAAACGGAGGAGTTGGGCGTTTGGAAAACTGTCGATACACATTCGCCGGAGGATTGTCTTGTCGGAACGAAGTGGCGATACGAAAGGCGATTATTGCTGTGGGCCATGTTCGACGCGCAGGCGAGACAAGCGCTACTCTTCCTCTTTTCTTAAGTACAAAAACTGAACGAATACTATTTAGAAAAAAAATGATCAGAACAAACGGAAAAACGGAATGATAACTTGTACGACAAATATGCGTTCATTGCTCATCTGCATATTTTATGCACTCCGATCACTTTTATTTTTTAAATATACATAAAAAATGAATTAATTAAACGGCTCGAGGTGTTTCTGGAAATTGGTCAACGTGTTCCACATATCAATCAAAAAATAATAATAATAATAATAATAATAATAATACAATGTTGGTTGAAGTGCTGCCAATTATAATTAAACTGGTAACATTTAATCAGTTAATAATAAAGTAGTACAAAAATTAAAACACCGGCAATTTTATTACAAAGAAAAGTAAACGTAAATAATACAACAGTCACTGATGAACGTACCCTAAAGCGCATCTAGTTAACATCCATGCCGAAAGTAATTGGGGGAGGGTAATAAGGGGGTGTGTGGGGCGGGGCCCTAAACAACCGAAAGTCCGCCCGCAAAATACGCACTCGCACTCGCAAAAAAAAAAAACGCATTCGCACCTCGCACACTCGCTCTCACTCTCACACCAGTCGCTCGCACGCACGCCAAACACGCAAGAGACACAAGAGTTTTACCGCTAATCAATAATAATTATAATCGTCATAATAATAATAATACGGTATGTAATGTATATGTTTGTTTTCCTGTAGAGAGAATGGTTGTAGTAGTGTAGGGTGTTTGCAAATGAGTTTGGGGGTGGGGACTAGTTGGAGGCGGCCCCGCCCCCGACCCCGACGACACCGTCGGGATCCCCGGAAATGATGTGAACGAATTTGGGAGCCTTAATACGTTATAATTTTTTTTAGATTATGAGTTAGTAGAGTATGTGTGTGAGTGGTTTGTTTTGTTTTGTTTTGTTTTGTTGTGTTGTATATTGTGGTGTGAGTGTGATTATTATTATTATTATGTATTTTTTTTGTAAGTTAATTTTTGTTGTTGTGTGTTGTATTTTTGGAGACCCTCGGGCACTACACAGCACTTATCAAGAAATTGTCCGTTATTAATAATTATTTGAATTATTAATTATATTGCCGACTTTGCGTTGGAGGCGCGCCACACCCGCTCTAAAGTTATGACACGTCCTGGTCCTCCACATCCTGGAGCTGCTCCTTCGGCTCCGCCTCACCTGCAACAAGGAACGTGGCCGATTAAATAGCGGTTAACGAATGCGGTCGATGGAGGTAGTACCGTCGCCTTGCATGTCGTTGGTCCACAGCGTCAGATTGTCCCTGAGCAGCTGCATGATCAGCGTGCTGTCCTTGTAGCTCTCCTCCGACAGCGTGTCCAGTTCGGCGATGGCGTCGTCGAACGCCGCCTTGGCCAGTCGACAGGCGCGGTCGGGACTGTTCAGGATCTCGTAGTAGAACACGGAGAAGTTGAGGGCCAGACCGAGACGTATGGGATGGGTGGGCGGCAGATCGGACATGGCGATGTCGCTCGCCGCCTTGTACGCGACCAGCGAGTGTTCGGCGGCGTCCTTGCGATCGTTGCCCGTCGCGAACTCGGCCAGATATCTGTGGTAGTCGCCCTGCAAACATTTCTCTGTCAACCTGTCAACCTGTCAACACTCTACCGGAATTGTTGCCACCCACCTTCATTTTGTAGTAGAACACTTTGGATTCGCCGGTGGAGGCGCTCGGGATCAGGTGGTTGTCGAGCACGCTGAGGATGTCGGAGCAGATGTCGCGCAGCTCCTTCTCGACCTGGCTGCGGTACTGGCGGATCATTTCCAACTTGTCGTCCGTACCTTTCGACTCCTCCTTTTGCTCGATGGAGGAGATGATGCGCCACGAGGCGCGTCTCGCCCCGATCACGTTCTTGTAGGCGACCGACAGCAGGTTACGCTCTTCGACGGTCAGTTCCAGGTCGAGTTTGGCCACCTTCTTCATGGCCTCGACCATTTCTACAAAAAGTTGATTTTTAATTTCACATTTCATTTTCTTATGGGTCGTCGTGTCGATCGATTTCGGAGCCGTCGGAAGTGGAGCATACAAAAAAGAAATTATCATCTGCCGCCGATTCAACAAGTGGTGCGCCGCGACACAGTTTGTACTATACAAACGAGCAGATCGAATAAAAAACAAAAGTTACAAGAGAACGGTGAAAGAAGGGCACATAAACGGCAAAATCCGTTTGTGAGGATATAAATAGCGTGCGGCCGGCCGATGGGGAATCCTTGTTCCCCCTTGGGTTGGTTGGTTGGTTCGCCTAACGAAGCGTGGACCAAAATAAAAAAAGTGTTTAAAACGATGATTCAATAATAATCGCACTTTCGAACGGTGACTCAGGTCGGAGGAAGTGAATCGTGTATTTGTTTAATCACATTTTTACGACGGCTTCGCACAAAGAGTTCGTTGTGCAAAACGAACATTAAGCAGTTGATTCACGTTTTCGTGTCGTGGCCAAAAAATCAATGGTGAAATCGTACAAGCCAAATGTTTTAAAAAGTATTTATTTTAATATTATTTATTTATTTATTAAACGTTCGCAATGACGGTGACAAATGCAGAAAGATCCCCAAGGATCACAGGGGACAGAACGGGAACGGAAATAAAGAAAGGAGAGAAGAGAACGAGGGAGAGAAAGAGAGACTCGAAAACCGCTTCTCGCCAGGACCGAGATTCACAACCCGTCTATCGATCCCGCGCTCAAAACCTACCCCCTCCCTCCGCCTTCAACCCCCGCCAACCCCCGTCAACCCGCGGTTCACGAGTTTCGTGCGGCGTCGTTTTCGCCGTCGCCGTCGCCGTCGTCGTCGTCGCCGCCGCAAATCCGCGAAACCGTTCAACAAGTCCAGCCCCGAAACGGGAAAACGGGGGCGAAAAATTTAATATTAATTACACGTTAAAACCGTGTCACGGACAATTAACATACGTGCACACAACACGCTTCTACAATATGCCGTGGATTGCGCAATGGGTTTTCGTTTCGATTTCCGGTCGATTTTTGTCACATCAGGAAACGGTTATTGAACGTTTCCGGATGTGACAACAGATCCCGAGAACAAAGATTCAATTTAAATGGTTCGTTTGTGACGACTTTTCCTCGTTCGATGCGTTGGAAATTTTAAGGAAAGCCTGCACAACCATTAAAATAATTAAGTCTTGTGTAAATATTGATAATCTGATAACATGATATTTATTGATAACGATTTATTAATAATAAAACAAATTTCTTTTCAGTTTCAAGCAATACATTTAAATTATTAAATCGTTAACTTTATAACGCAATTGTTTCGATTAAAATTCTATTTGAATTACTCGACAAATACACATTTCATAATACGTTTTCATACGTTTAGTTTAATTTGTTAAAATTTACAATTGAAACAAGTACATTTTAAGTGTAAAATCATACTTAAATTTTTAATGACTTCTATTTATAAAAATACATGGAAATGTCTGTGTTAGTGGAGGAACTAAGGAAGAATCGATTAGGGGAACTTTCAATTTTCCATTTTCTCTACTTTTGGGAAGAATATCGTCCAAACTTTAAAACGAAAGTGGTAATAGAAAAAATAGTGTGGAATCGACTAGTAAAAGTGGAAACTTTATATATCTTCTAGTTTTAATAAAACTTAAAATAAACAGATCAAAAGTATAATAAACCACAGTAAAATGTTTTCTTTCAAATCAATTCAATTTATTAGAAAAATTTATGAAATTTTGACTTCTAGGTTCTATCACTCCAAAGTTTAAAATACACAGAGGTCAAGAATAAAATAAGTCATATCTTAAACTTGTATACAAATATTTCAGTGTAGAATCAATTGGTGAAACTATCAACTTTCTATCTCTTCCAGGTTTTATATTTCATAGAAACATCTACATCAAGGCGATCGAGAATAAAATGAATTAAATTTCAGTGTTAATAGAAAAAACATTAGACAATTGATTTGTATTCTACTTTTGACAAGTAAAACCCCAAAAACAAATATTTTCAAGAAGAAATTCCCTTTTTAAAGTTTTATCTGTAAAAATTGGAATATTTTTATAAAATTTTATCTAAATTTCAGTATCTCACATTGGTTATAAATTGTAAAAGGTTGTAAAGCAACATACCACATTAATTAATTAACAAAACATTGTAAAAAATGTAAACTAATTATAAAATAATTTCTAAACATATTAATATATATAATACATATTAGTAAATATTTTAACAATCAATTAACAACTGAAATATTTCATTAGTGACCTAAAAATAAATAATTTTACAATTGTTATATTTATTGATGATAATAAATAGAATAGAGTATTTTGAATTAAAACAACACCATGATAATAATAATAAATAATTTGTATAACGTTTCGCAAAACAAACAAGTCGAGTGGTTAAATGAGCAAATTAACCTAAAAACAGTGCAAATGTCAAAATAATCAATAATGCGGCCGCTTTTAAAATCCAAGTTGGCACCACTTGCAGTTATTTAACATTAACAACTGTCATTTTCGCACTGTTCTTACTAAAAAATTAACATATCCCGTTCAAAATCCGAATGGTATTGAATGCGACATATTCAAAATTGTTGATATTTTATCGGCAACCGATTTGGACCGTGGAAAATAGCCCAATAAATCGACAAAAAACAAAAACAAACAAATCAACTGTCAAAAAACCGAAACAAAACGTCAACAACAATTTCGACCGTAATTTTCACGGACTCGCAAAGAAGTACCTTGCGACGCCGACAACAAAAGAAAAATCGAAATCGCAAAGGCGTCGTCGGGAACGCGCGGTGCGGCGCAAAAAAAAGAAGTGCCGCCGTCCAACATGGACGTTCCGCGTCAAATTTTCGACGTGTGCCCAACAACCGATCGATTATTCGCACCGGAGCGACCGAGATTGAGCGGGCGGTATCCGCCGCCCGACCGACATTTTGTCGTCGTCCCGGCGGCAAAATCGATGGCGAAACGGACGGCGGCGGGCCCCCTCTCGGTGGCCCCGGGCCCGGGGGGCGCCTCACCCGGAAAATAAACTCACCATCGTATCGCTCGGCCTGTTCGGCCAGCTTGGCCTTGTAGACGTTGTCCTCGCGCTCAGACATTGCGGCGATGTCGCTGGATAACGAAAGCTCTGGGGCAGCTGCTGTGGTCGGCACACGCACGCACACTCTTGGTTCAGATCTCGAGCACGGTTAGATCGCGGGGCACTTGACGCCAACACCGGTCCAAAAGCGTATCCAAAACGGCCCACAATATGGCCGCGCCCGCCGTCCTTACAAATGGGGTGGGGATGTGCGGGTGGCGCGGTGCGGATGCGCGACGCGGGACTTTCGAACCAACACGGAGCCGGGACGCCGACTCGCCTCTCTCTCTGTGCGACTGGGATTTTTGAGGTTTGCGACCGGGGTAAACAGATCCGTTGCTATAACGCTGCAAACATATCGCACCGTAAAACAATTGCGGTTGATCGACCTTTTTCTTATATTATTCCTTTTTTTTACTCTTACTCCTGTCGATGCGGGATTTTTTTTGATACACAATCCGGCGGGGATGCTCTGTCCAAGATAATTGATCCGTTTCTTCCAAAATTCTCCTAAACTCACTGTTGCCGATCGAAAATAATTAACTAGATGTTAAAAGCATTTTTCAGGTAGTCATAGATAATGATAAACAAATAAATGTTTCGTCCGCTTATAGGCGACTAAGATGATGCATTGAATTCGATTCAAAATCATAGGTACCGTATTTTACTAATTTTCTAATATCTAACAAGATTGTGAATCATTTACCGCCCTTTTATAATTATAAATTATGCTTATATTCTAGTTGGAAAGGCAACCCACATTACACTCAACTCTTTTTAACTTAACTAATTCAATATAAATAAATGCACTCATACACATCAGATTTTCATATCTAATTGAGATATATTTAGTAGTTAAATTTGAACAGACAAATAATATTAAAATGTTGCACATAAATTATAATAAATAAACAGGCAATGTTTCTATGGTTTCCACAACATTAAATTTTAGTTTTTTCTGTGTAAATTAATCAATCACTTTCACACACAAAATTATGAAAACTGTTGTACTAATGAACAGAACAATAATAAATAGAATGGTAAATATTTCATTCAGAAGAAACCCTCAAAGTTCACATTACAGATAATCAAAGGTAAAATTTTCAATTTTTTAGTAGTTTTTGTAAAATGGACGCATTCTCTATATTATAAAATTTCGTTTCCTTACCTCTTTCAGTTTTTAACGTTCATAATAAATATTATTTAAGGTGAACGTACAAATTAATTTTTAAAATTTTATGAAAACTAGCATTACCATAAATGACAATAACAAACTGATTGATTGTTATAAATATTTTTTAATTTGTTTGTAGTTTTTTCAAGGAAGCATTAGGAAATAAAACAACAAAATTGCCTTATAAAATGTATTTTATCCTACTTAAAATCCGCAAAGAAGCATACATTATTACAATATATACAACAATTTAAATTAGATTCATAATTTATACGATTAATGATTAAATTTATCAATATTATATTTTCAGTAATTAAAACAAATAGTGTGTGTGTGTGTGTGTGTGAACCCGACAAACAATATAGAGAAGAGTAACATTCTCAATGTACCTTTATTTACATTATCACATATCAGGAAAGCTATGTACAAGGGTGTCCACAAATTAATCACCTCACCCTCCATACCGAAAAACAAATTGAATAGAAAGAAAACAATTACGATACCTCTTATATATACAGATTAATTGATTTATTATCCATATTAAAATCGCCTCTAATATATACATGAATAGCGTAAAAAAAAGGACCAAAAACACCGTACGGACGTTGCCCTTGTACACGATTAAAAACAACACATTTAAAAAATGTCCGGGCACATGCTCCAATCCTGTTTGGCTTTCGCCTCCCAGTATTTGCCGGTGTACACGTGTGTGACCACGTCCGTTTCTTCGTCGCGCTGCTGCTCGAACCAGACGGGTTTGTACGGCTCGAACGGAGTACCTGAAAACACATCGATCAACATTCGAACGTTTAGAACTATTAACCAGGCTTACCCTCAGCTGCGGCTTCTTCGGCAGCAGCCTCGCGTGCCCGACGGACGGCCCGCTGTTTTTCTTCAATGCGGACCTTCTCCTCGTTCGCCTCGTTCCACAGGCCCTCCTCCATCAACCGTTGATCAGGTCGTCGCCGTGAATCGGTCGGCGCCACGCCGTCTTCCGGCTCGTTCAGCTGACAGGCCATTATGGTGAAGTTGTAGAACTTCTCGCTTTCGGGCGGCGGAAGTCGTCGTTTCCACACCAACTGGGACGTGCCCGTTTCGTAGATCGACGTAGAGGAACTTTGACTTTTCACGTTGCCAATCACCGGCCCGATTTCGACGTGATCGTCCCACGTGCCGTTTATTACCCATTTCACGTGGTCGCTCTTGTCCAGAACCACGCCCTTGACGCGTCTTTGCGTGTCGCGCGAAAAGTACGAGTAGGGGATGAATTTGAGGTGGCACTTTATGCCGCTGGCCCCACCGCGACCTGTTATCTCCATGTCGCCGTGCTGGTCCACCCACAACTTGCCCACGATTATGTTGTGAACGGTGGTGGTGACTTTGCGCCACGTGTACCGATTGCCCGTCGCCGTGAACTCGACGTGCGCAATGCCCAGCGGCACGATCTGCAGATACTTGCCGCGGAACTTGCTCGTCATGGTGAACTCTTGCCAGCAACGCCAGCCGCGACCCTCGCAGTGCTGTGCCAACATGGGCGGATGATGGGACACTTGTTCGCTGATCAAGCGCCAACCCATGTCGTCGGTGCGGTCGAACTCGTAGGTTTCTCCTAGCAGAGGGTTGAATGGCTTGCCCGACCGGGTGCTGGTGGTCGAATAAGAGGAGATCGTGTACGCCGCGACGTACGCCAGCTGTTCGCAAGCGTCTGCACATCTGAAATTATTAAAATTCACTTTAATCTAAGAAACATGGACCTTTTTTGAAGGTCATTGTTGAAGCTAAATTCAAGATCAAACATAAAACGTACTTTGCAGCTTGATCCAGCAGTTCTGAATACTCGAAATCCTCGGCAATTCGTTGCAACATCGACAGTGGTTCGTTGAAATTGACCGGCATCGGAATTTTGCTTAGATCTTTGCCAATGCAGTTCTTCATTATGCTCCACAAGCTGAGCGGGTAGTTGGGTTTGTCGGGAACGCGGGTGCGACGTTGCTTCCGATTGGTGGGGGTCGTTGCTGTTGATAAACTGGTCGCAACCACGGCCGTCGATTCGCCCATAGTTTTCACCCCACTTGACTGCTGATCAGACGTAACTTTATTCGTGACGACCACTACCTAAAATTAGCGATGTTTCTTTAATTATGCCACTACTAAATTGCAACGGCTCAGCTCAACTAGTATATTGTTTGGTACTATAACAACTAATTAGACTTTATATCAGTGAGACATTTATCATACATCTAAAGTATGTATTGTTTAAGTGACTAAAACAGGAACACTATTAAGATTATTTAAATGACCTAAAGGAATTTTAATTGTCTGATGTGAACTATGTAAGATCTACACCTGTTTGGTTTCTTGTGTGTCTTCAGTTTCACTGGAACTGTCTGAGCTGTTCCTTCTGTGTCCGCCGGTGGGTATGTTGAGGGTGAAACCATCGGTTCCGGTGTTCGGCGTGCCCCCGCCCTCCGCTACCGCGTCGTAGAACTCATTCTCGTCCTCCTCCTCGTTCTCGCTGGCGCTAACTATAACATAACGCACAAATACTTTTAAATAAACCGCTGAGTGTTTTTTTTTTTGTTAGATTACATTCGGGGCGTTTAGGGGAGGCTCGCACTAGTTTTTTTTCAGTCTGCACAGATATTTGTGCAGCATTATTCACTAAGAATTTTGACGTTTCGACACTTTGACAATACGTTTGAGGTTATGGCACGACTAGACAACAAAGCAAACTGATTTGGCGATAATAAACAGCACAAATCACCACTGAACACGTTATTAATATTTATGCACACGCGATTCGCGACGTCGTCAATTTAATTTACATCGGAAAATCACTTCGTGCAGTGAAGGTTATGTTACTTACGTTTCAACCCCTGTTCTTGTTCTTCCAGCTGAGATGACTTTTTCATAATCATAATAAACTATCACATAATTTAATGCAAACAAAAATACTACTGCGATCGAAAGTGAAAATCACTCAAGGTCGTTTCATCGATGCGTGGGAGAAATCTGATCGAAATTCGTTCATCGCCGAAATTAACTGTTTTTGTTTAGATTTTGCGGAGGCGAAATCGGTTTTATTAATCTGTTTACGGCCACCATTTTATTTCTACTTTTCCATTATATGTAACCTTCAAAATGTGTTTATGAATGATTATTCCATGTGTCAGCACGAATAATTAAAACTAATTGTATATTAAAAGTTGGTAATGTTTAAAAATTGTAAAAAATAAGCAAAATAGTCCGGTAGCTAGTAGTGACATCTGTTGTCACAGTTTCCAATAACTCCATTATCGATTATAGATTTCTGTATTTATTTACAAACCCTTAATAAAAACAACAATCAATAGGTCAAGGGCGACATCTATGTTCAATGTTTCTAACTCCCGCTATTAATTTTAAATTATGAATATTAAATAAAACTTACTGGCTGGACGTTGTGTGTGAGCGTTGGCCGCCTGTTCCAGTTTCGAATGTTGCGTTGCCAACGTCTCGACCATTTCCTGCAATCGTTGCCGTTGCTCCCGCTCGTGCTGCAGCAAACGCACCCACTTGTGCCCGTGCGTTTGTGCCGTCTTCAAATACTCGGCGCAAGCCTTAAAACGCACAAAACAATAAATAAAGTCGCTCACATTACCAAGCAAAGAGTAATTTACATTGATCATGGCGTTGGTGGAGATGCGGAAAAGCGTGGCACGTTCGCCGATCTCCTTCCCCTTGCCCTGTATGGTTTCGGGATCAGAATTTGTTTCGATCTCGTTCAGTGGTTTGACCAGACATTTCCAGTGTTTGTGAATCAGGTCGCTGCACGTTTGTAAATCGTTGAGCTGCGCCTCCAGTTTGCGTACGACGCTGGACCAATCCTCCACGTTGCCGCTACCTTCGTCCGCCTCGTCGTCGTCCTCTTCCGATTCCATGTTTCTGCTGTTAATTGAAAGAATCTAACTTAGATTGTTGCTTTGAAAATTCCATTCCGACGAAGTAACTCGTTAAATCAACATTTTGGTTACACATTTTGTACAAATTATTATACAAGTTATAAAAAAACATTAAAACCATAGTCATCAGATCCATCCCTAAAACCCACCAACGAGATAAACAAATTGCTCTTTAAATTAAAAAAAATCTAGAATTTAATTTTGTTGCATTAAATTGAAACCCCAATTTCGGCTTCGAAGACTCTCCTTAAGAGTCGACCCAAACTTACATAGCTTTAGCTTTGGCTAATTCTAATGCGGTGACCCATGATTGTCGTTCGACCTCGGAGGCGGCTCGTATGTGAAAAGTTTGTGTACCACCGTTGGATATTACGAACGTGCTAGCGTCCACCGTGTAAATAAGGGCGCCGTGAAGGGAGATGCTGCCACGACAAGTGTGCACCATTTCCGCCTGGTTTCTATAATAAAACGAAAAATTTGCAATTAATTAATGATAAGAAACAATTCAATTTTAATTGTTTGTTATTGAGAAATCATTGTTTCTCATTAGATGATGTCATTATTAATATTATAACAATGTTTATGATGAAAGGGTATTAATTTATTATTGAAAAATGTACACATTATCTTATTGTTATCTTATATTAGTCACCAGCTAGAACAAATAAAAAAAACAATAAAATATATAAACATTAAATGAATACGTATGGAGTAAAAATTCCTGTGTTATTTATAAACCAATTTGGCAACACACAGCAAAGTGTTTAAACGTTTTCCTCACACGCAACATACGTTAATTGCATTCATTCGCACTTTGTTCACTTGTAATTGTTCATAATAAACAATTCATTGTGCGTTTATTATTCTCTAACAATTATCTAACCGATAAACTATCGAATAATTATCATTATCGATAGTTTCGATTAATGAAACAACTTGGCACAATTCAAATGTAGAAAAACACAGTAATTGTTAAAATAAAAATATTGTACTCACCCTCTGAACCTGCGGCGCCTTCTAATAGACAACGTGGGCACACCGCCCGTGTTTTCGGCCCTGACACAAAACCGAGAACAAAAACAATTCGTTGTGAATGAAAACGGGAAACAAAATAAAACGGGCGAAGCACCCACCAACAAAAAAGTGTAAATCAAACATGAACTCTACTACCAAATATCTACTGCACAAAATCATACATATGGGCCAAGTTGTTTCATCAAGTGCACTACGGTTATGAGTGACCCCCGCAACAAACGAAATTTACAACAAAAAAAAAATGATTCGGGTTTACCTGTAATAGCTAAGGTGTCCGTTCTGCAAGACGAACCATCGTCTCTGGTAGCCTTTCAGATAATTTGTCCACTTGAACAGCCAGCCCTTCATGGCGGGCTCGTTCTGTGGGGCGGTTGTCGATTTGTTGGATCCAGTGTCGCCCATTCTTGCGTGTATTTTTCGGGTATTCACTGTTGAACTGTTGTCACTGCGACACCATATTGTGCCAGTGACGTAAGTGACAATTGGCGAAACAACACGACGACAATGGTGGCGACATCTGTGTAAGTGATGACGTTTAAAGTTTATTATTCAATTTTTTGGAAATGCGAGGGTTGATTTTATCACTGTTCATGTTATATCACAACTACATGTCCTTTTCTAACTGGGAGTTGTAATACATTTTATTTTATTTGTGTAGTTTTATTTATTTAAGCATATTTATTTTGGAACTAACATTTACCATAGATATTAATAAATATAGATTGCTCATTGTTATTTCTAATTGGACGTCATATACTAAACGATTATGATATTTAAACGTTTATTACAAATCACTGAAGTAAATAATCTTTAACAATATTATTTTATATAATTTATTATTTATTTCTATACAAATTAATGCTTGTATTACCATCCAAAAAATTTACTTATTATTGTACTGTAATATATTTAATAGGTATAGAAATTATGTTTGAAATTTAATTTAACTAAAACAAAATTAAATATAAATATTTGAACAATGTTGCACTATATTTCAAAATGGAAAACAGTGCCCTCTAAAAACGATGACATTGCAACATATTTAAGAAAATTGCACAATAATGTTTTATTTATATTACTTGTATGTTTCATATTTTTTATTAGTTAAAAATTATTTAGGTCGTATTATTTTAATAGCTTTTATTACAATATTATAGAGAACCAAGGGCGACATTATAATTAGGCATAAAATCGAGCGCCATCTATTATTTGAACTTTCAACCATAATAACAGTTTAAATTTTAGACTGACGACTAATTTAACAGTTAGTTAATTCTGACATGTATAACAATACAATTATTAATAATAATATATACGAATATATATTGGAAAATATGTGAATAAAGTTGCAATAATAAGTAATAATGGGTGTTCTGTGGTAATAATATTGCGCCACCTGTTAAAATGACAACTTAAGTATAAATAGTCGGTAAGTCAGGCTGCATCAAGTCAAATGTGTTTCTCCCGGAAAAACAACGTTTTTATGTGTGTTCTTGTTTCGAAAAAGTCGAAAAATTAACAGTTTTTAGTGCCTGTGAGACGGAAAAAGGCGCGGTCTAACGCCTAACGAAAAATGTTCGGCAACAAACCAACGTTCGGAGCCTCGACCTCCAACACATTCGGTGAGTACACATAAAATTCCCTCTATCCCATCGTGCTCTCGTACAAACAAACAATTGTGCCGTTTCGTCTTGTAGGTTTCGGTTCGAACACGCAGACGAACGCGAACCCCTTTGGCCAGAACCAACAAAGCATGTTCGGCAAACCGGCCACCGGTTTCGGTGCGGCCACCACCTCTACATTCGGCCAACCCCAAAACAATAGCTTGTTCTCTGGCCAGCAACAGCCTAGTCTGTTTCAAAATGCGAATACGTCTTTTGGGGCGGCGCCCACCACACAGTCTGGATTTGGTAAGGATCTCGTGATGTGTTGGGGGTGTTGATGTTGATGGTTTTTATTTAGGTTCCACAGGATTGTTTGGACAACAACAGAGTTCAGGGGGGCTGTTCAATTCGTCCGGCGGGGGTTTTGGACAACAGCAGAAACCAGCTGGGTTTGGTTTTGGGCAGAACCAAACACAACCGGGATTGTTTGGACAACAAAATCAAAATACTGGAGGTTCAAATCTGTTTCAGCCACAGAGCAACAATTTATTTGGCAGTGGAACTAGTGGTAAGATTTATTTTATTTTATCAGATTATACTTAAAAAAAACTGCAAGTTTCAGCTTTTTAAATTTTTTCATGAGGAACAAACAAACTTATGAATAAATATTATTATATTTTATATTGCACTATTGGGCGTTTTTGTTATAAAAAGCAATTCATCTTATCCATATTAACTATGACGTGTTTTTGCTTGAACAGATAAAGATATATCATGTTTCACGCAGGTTTCGGTGGACAACAACAAATGGGAACGACGATAAAGTTCAATCCTGTAACTGGAACTGACACAATGATGAAAAACGGCAATGCTCAATCCATTAACACCAAACATCATAGTATCACATGCATGAAAGAGTATGAAGGAAAATCATTTGAGGAATTGAGATGGGAAGATTACCAAGCTAACAGAAAAGGTATTAATTAACTTAACCATCACCATTTGTAACTATTATAATCCTATTGTTTGTCGTAGGACCTCAACAAGGCACGAGTTATGGCACCACCCCGTTTGGCGCCACGCCATCCTCAACGCCCAGCCTATTTGGTCAGCCCGACCAAAACAAATCGACCTTTGGACAGACGTCGTCCGTTTTTGGGCAGCCGACCTCGACTTTCGGCCAGCCGTCGACCGCTTTCGGCATGGGTGCGCAACAAAATCAGATGGGTTCGTCGCTGTTCGGGAAACCGACCAGTTTCGGAACACCAGCCAGCAGCACCACGACCACCGGTTTCGGAGGCTTCGGCGCCACTGCGCAGAACGCCAATCCGTTTGGTGGTACGCAGCAAAACAAACCGTTTGGCACCGCCTCCGTTTTCGGCACGACCACCTCGCAGCCCTCCACCGGTTTCGGAACCGGTACTAGCCTCTTCGGGAACACAGCGAATCAAACACAAAACACTGGTTGGTAAACTTTTTTAATGTATAAATTAGTATTTTAAAATATGGTGACTTGATTGGTGAAAACCATATATTTCCCGCCGTTTTAATTCTCTGTCATTAACCTGTCAAAGGAAGTAAATTATACGCAAAAGATAAAATTTCGATAATATTACCATTCGATTTTTGTGCTATAAAAAATTTGTTTGTTAAGTACTTTTTAACGTAAATTTTTACAGGAATGTTTGGAAAACCGGCACAACCGACGACAGGATTCGGTACATTGGGACAAACGACTGGTTTCGGTCTCAGTTCACAACCGGCAGCGGCACCAACTTCAAATTCCTTGTTCACTGCAAATAAACCATTGTTCGGCGCCACCAACACTTCGACAACCGGTTTTGGAGTGACAAACAATACTTTCGGCCAACCGCAACAAAATACATTCTCGAACTTGGGTAAATCTTCCTTTGGCACAGGTCTGAATACCGGTTTCAGTGGCTCAACTTTTGGTGGTTAGTTTATTTGTCACATTGTTGTATTTTTTGTGTTAAATAAAATTGTTTTCAGCACCCCAACAAACAACGGGATTGTTTGGTAACATAGCAAAGACGGAAGGTGGAGGTTTATTCGGTAATACCGGGACCACGGGACTCTTCAACAACTCCACTAGCGGCTTCAACATTGGACAACCCGCCCAAACTGATTCGTAGGTTTTTCAGTAATATCATGTTTCGCTAAATAATTTTATTATGTATTCAGGTTGTTCCCTCAGAATCACAATACTAGCGGTAATTTGGCTCTGTTGACGTCGGATGCGTTTGGAGAGGCTCCCCATTTGGCAGGACTGGAACCAAAGCCGAGGGCGAATCCGAACGCACCAGTGGTCACCACGAATCCAGCCGAATTGAAGTCGTTACTTGATTCTTCCAAGAAGGTTGACATGTCGCACGGCACTAGGTTGAAAGTCATCCCGAAAATGCGCAAGGTGTGTACTTATTTGGAAAATATTCATTTTCAAACTTTTCAGTAACCGTGACAATTACAGAAACAATGACAATCTCATCTTTTTGTTTGCTTATAACAAACTGTCAAATTTTTGAGCTGCAAAATATTTATATATCTTGAGATATTTTCATGAAATTATCCGTATCACTATAGTATACACTATGATGGATTATATATTTCCAGCCTTTTTATGTAATGATTAAAATGTGGTTGTTTAATTACACATTTCCTCCAATTTTTGTGTTTTCAGGATAGCCTCTTTGAGGGAATCCGCAGCCCAGTTTCGGACAACGCCGCCAACCAAGACTACATCAAAACCTCAGTGCGTCGACTCGTCATCAAACCCAAGGACCACGACGAGACCACCCCCCAACAATCCAGAGAAGATCTATTCAGCATTTTACTCTCGCCGGAAACCAACAAATCCGCCTTGCAAACGTCCATCGAAACACCCAAGGAACGTGGAGATTTATTGCCGAGAGGCGGCGAAAAAAAGCCCTCGCTCCGCCTGAACTTCGACTGCACCGGCGTCGACGACACGCCTAACAAATCAAACGCATCGTTAGGCAACAACAGATCCTTATCGATTAATACATCGGTGCGTCGCGATGAAACCGAGGCGGACATCCACGAACAATCCGATTTGATGTCGCGTGGTGATCACGCCCATGTCTCATCACCGTCCGACAAGCAGCGCCATCCGACCGGCATAATATGTACCCGTCCCGAATATTACACCCTGCCCACTCTGGACGAGTTGGCGCAGTACGTGGACGAAAACGGGAGCTGCATGGTCAAAGGTTTCACCGTGGGACGACGGGGATACGGGAACGTCCACTATTCTGATGAAATGGACGTGGCTGGCTTGGATCTGGATCAGTTCGTCCAGTTTCGTTACAGAGAAATCAACGTTTATCCAGACGAGAGTAAAAAACCTCCAGTTGGACAGGTATACATTTATATTAATGGTTTTCAGTTGCGTTACGAATGAATTACTTGATTGTTTGTTTTTAGGGTTTAAACAGAAGAGCACAAGTTACTCTGGACAATGTGTATCCTAAACGTGTGGGAACCGATGAAATGATCAAAGACGTCGCCGAATTAATACAGATGAATTTTTCGGAGAAACTACGCAAAGTGACCGTCAAAAAGAATGCGAAATTCGTCGATTATAGACCGGAGAGTGGTTCTTGGGTTTTTAAAGTCGAACACTTTTCTAAATACGGTTTTAATGACAGCGACGACGAAGAAGACAGTAGCGAAAACGCTAAGAAACCCTCGCAGGTTTTAATTAAGAAACCTGCGAAAGACCCGCTGGTTAAAAGTAAAGAATTGGCCTTGTTTGAAAGGAAAAAAGCTGGTGATGATGTTGTAAGTCTGAAGAATAAAATTATTTATTACCACTAATTCATAATGTGAAATATAAATGAAAATTTTGTTTCAGCCATTCCAACAACAAGAGGTGACCAAATACGGCCTGGACGAAGACATATTCGACGTGGAAGTGGGAGACGACGCCGAAGACGACGTGCTCCGGCAGTCGATGCTGGTAGACATGGACGACGACAACTACCATCACATACCGACCGAAATACCCGACTTTCATCGTTACTCTACGTCGCAGTCGTACAAAAACGCACGCAACGTGCAAGTGATGAAGAGCACCCTGTTCGCCGACGACGATCAGTCGTCAGATGCGTCCTCGCACGTCTCCATCATGCGTCAATACCTGGATTTGCCCGAAGAGATGCCACCTCGCGTTCTTTTGGACGAGATTGTGGAGGAGGAGGCTGTGGTGCCGGTCAAGACTAAGGTGGTGCGAAGGCCGAAGGTTTACGAAGTGAAGAATTTCGCCGGGTTAGAAATCGAAGCGAAAATTCCCAACAAAAGTTACATGGATGTGGCTGTTTTTAAGGGGAAGAGTTTCAAAGTTGGATGGAATAAAGGATTTGGTTTTTATAAGGTTGCTGATGGGTTGAAATTAGATTTTGCTGAATTAGATTTTCAGGAGTTTCCACGTCGAAGGTTGCTCAATGTAAGTTTCATTGTGGTTGTGCAAATTTAAAAGGAAATTTGTTAATTTTAAATATTATTAACTGTTAGTAATAATCTTAAGTAGATAATTAAGCGATATTTTATAAAATATTACTTAACCTACTACAAGTAATTAATTAAGAAATGTTTATATTCATATAATCTATAAACTTATTCTTATTGGAAGTGAGTGAATATTTTTATCTGATAATTTAAGGAAATATTATAATTAACTATTAATTAGTTATTTTAAGTCTAATTAGAGAGTATATACATACAAATAAATTAAATAAAGCATATTTTGATTTTTTTACTTGATATAATATAAAAGGATTTTAATTCTATATAAATCTATAGTTTATAAAAATGTCAAATTTCCTTAGAAATACCTAAAAGTGGTCACGTTAGTAAGATAAATGTTTTCAATAATTGTTTTTTAGGAATGTCTGGTGGACTCCCTAAAGGTGGTGCTGCAAGAGAGTTCCTACGAATTGAGTAGAGAACAAATCCCAACGTTCAAAATACTGAAATCTAATACGTACCTCCTAAAACAAACCGAAATATTCGAACGTCTCGCCCAAAACCACAATCAAAGCCCTGAATCCTGTTACCTATCAAGCATTTGGACCTTGTGCGTAGCTCTTTGGGGACCTGGCGAAAATAGTCCTCATCACCGTCGCCACTTGCTCACCGAGTGGCTGAAGAACAACACGAAAACTTTTGAGGAATACGACAAGAGCGTCGCCCTGTTGAACGTCGACGAAAAGGCCCGTGCCGTTTTCAATCTCCTGTCTGTTTTTAATATACAACGTGCCGCTGACTTGTGCATGGAAAACAGATTTCCTCAATTGAGTTTGTTGGTGTCGCAGCTCAGTTTCGGTGATAAATCCAAGGTGTTGTTGCAGGAACAGGTGCACACTTGGTACGAGAGTCTTGCCGCCAACCATATTACCGATGAGATGAAGAGAATCTACTTGTTACTCGCAGGGATTCCCTCTAAAAACGAAGTTAATATATTCAAGGATGTGGATTGGAAACGTGCCTTCGCCATGCATTTGTGGTATATCGTACAAAATGGGGCACAAATCGAATCGGCGATTGAAATGTATCGACGTGCCTTCGATGAAGTGGGGTATGCGGAGAAGCCGTCGCCTCCTTACATTAAACACTATACGGAAGATCGAACTTTTGATGTCCTGTATCATATTTTGTTGCTGTACAAGTCGAATATTCATCGCCTGAGTAGCTGTTTAAATCCTGCTACTCACACGAATGATCCTCTAGATTATAGATTAAGTTGGTTGTTGATGCAGTTGTTCCTGAGCTTAGATGTTGGCCTTATTGAAGCTGGGGAGAAGGTTAAATTTTGTACCAGCTTTTCTAATCAATTGGAGAGTATGGGTAAATGGGAGTGGGCAATATTCGTACTGTTATATATTGAAGACAATAAAACTAAAAAGATGTTAATAACTAAGATTTTAGACAGGAACTTGTCACCAGAAACTGATAAAATATCTTTAGATGTTCAAAATAACTTGGTTAACAACATGAAGATCCCACCAGAATGGATACACGTGATTAAGGGTGAAAAAACTTTATACCTAGGACGATATTTCGAAGCCTTTAATCATTTCGCCAAAGCCAAAAACTACATACAAGCCAACGACATATTCGTCGAACACATCCTCCCCGGTCTGTTCATCAACGAACAGTATGACGCCATAAAACTGCTCGTCACCCAAATCAGACCCGGTTCTTCCGAAATCCTCAGATGGAAACACGAATCGGGTCTCGTGAACGATTTCCTGGACCTCCAGAACGACTCGATAACGATTAGGCCGGACGAACTGTTCAAGTTGCAGGCGAAATTACACTCGATCACCGAACGATTGTGTTTCTTCCCATTGAAAACGGAACAACAGAAACTGTGCGTTGCCGAAATGTCGAAACGCTGCGCGTCTATTTACAAGGAACTCTGGAAACACAAGGGCGGACTGACGAGTTCGCCGTACATTAATTTCATCGAGGGTCTCGTTATGCCGCCCGATTTCAAACAGAACGAGGTGTTCCATCTGATCAACGCCGAGTAATGTGATTTATCTTATTATATTTGTACATAATGTTTGTTTTAAGTGATTTTTATTATTATTAATTATTATCTTGTATTTGTATTGTAATTGTTTTGGATACAATAAAATTGTGATTAAAATATATTTGGGAAATGTGTTTGTATTTCTTACATTTAATGTTTGGGATATTTTAAAATATTAAACGATTCAAAACAGGGAATTATATTAAAAATAATAATTTATTTAAATGGGATTAATTAAAAGGCATTCAGGAATTGTTTTTTATTTGTTTATTTTAGGTACATTACAGTATAACATATATTTGCTATAGTATTATTTCATACACCATACTTTTTAAATAATGTAACAATAAAAAATGACAATCTATCCTACGTACTTTGAAAAATAGACACATGCCTGCCCCCCAAGAATTCATTCAACGATTCTTACAAGCTGGAACGTGTCCCTTTTCCGATTTGGTTTTTTATTTTTCTTCATGCTTAATAGTCCAAAAAATTCAAACGAATTGAAACAAATCAGACAGAAAGACCGAACGGAAAAATTGAAATAGATTAGATTATAGATTAGAGAGAGAGAGAGAGTAATGCGTTTGCGGTAATCAAAAGTACGGGGTTCCCCGCCCGATATTTTACTTTTTTTTAGGCGTCAATGCGAACGAGAACGAAACATGGAACAACGTATGCGCATCAATTGTGCCCTGTATTAATTAATTTATACATACTCCTTCGCATGAAAAAGAAAACGAAATAAAAACAGAGTAAACACACGTTCATGAATGGGGGGATATACGAATTGAATTCTGGTGACTTTTATACTTATATTTTATAAAAAAACACACATACAGTCGCCGCGACCGCCTTTCCGTCCGCCGCCCGGCCATCGGGGCGGGAGGCGATACGTGCGACCTCGGTCGCCAGGTTCCCTCGGCCAGTTCAGTGAGCCCTTAAAAAAAAACACTAAAAAAAGAGAAACGAAACCGTAAAGCCAGACTGGTCGTGAGAGGTCCAATCGCGGCCCACCTCATATATACAAAAATCTAGCGTACTTAATTTAATTTTATTTTTTTATCTTTATTCCTTAGTTTAATAATAATAATAATAGTAATAAATTAATCAAAAAATGTATTCATTTTTTTTTTTTGGTTTTTTTTAATCATTTTATGTTGCTTTGACCGGGTTCGGAACGTCCCGCGCCGTCCTCGCGCCTCCTTCGGGTTGTGGGCGTAATATATCAAAAGGGTGTTTGGTTGGTTGGTGCGCGTGCGTCGCGCGCGGGCCGTTCGGAAAAAATTGTGCATATATATGTCTTGTTCCACGGGATTGAACGAACGGAATCGGGTGATTTATACGGCGTCCACGCGAGGGGGCGTGGCCGCCCCCCGCAAACCAATCGAATCAAGCGAAAGCTAGTTTTTTTTTTTAATTTAGTTTATAATCCTAGTTTGTAGTGTTTTTTTTTGTTTGTTTATGACTAAACGTAAACGTAAAATTTTCTAGTTGTCTCGATGGAACGAAGGAACTGAACATATTTACAAAGTCAAAAAGCGGTAAAAACGATACATCTTGGTGAAATAGTACAATAATGAGATATATTCGACGTTAATAACAAAGAAAAGAACATGGAACACTGTTTGTTAAACAACAGTATTGGGCAGTATCTCCGAATTTCATTTTTTTTATGGTTTTTCCTATTTTTTTTTTCTTCAATTACTTTGATTAATCAATCTGCCTATCCGCCTATTAATAAATAATAGTAGTTCGTGGTCACGTCACATTTATTATATTTCAGCATTGGTCTGTGACATCGCGACTGTTTAATATTATATTTTTTTGTTCTTTTATAGTTTTGTGTTCAGGTTAGTTTGTATGGCACAAGGATATATTTGGTTAAAAAGTGGTACGATAAAAGACTAGTACAATGCCATTTTTTTAGTTTTAGTTTCCCGGACGTGTGCCAAAACGATACGATTGGTTTCGTCCCCGCCCACTCTCACCCAAATCACATTTCGTTAATTTGCGCAAAACGTCGAAACAAAAACCAAAAACTTGAACTAAAATACTGATTTTATTACAATCACTAAATAATAATAATTTGACAAGATCAATTACATAAAAATAAATACAGTTACATACGTACAATAATAATAATTAATAATAAAGTAAGACCTAAAATTTTTGGGACTTAATCACAAAATAAACGAACTATAATAAAACACTTAACTCACTAAAGAAAATAATAATAGTAAAAAAGTTGTAGAAGTAGTAGTAGTAAAATCACAAGCGCTAATTAAAAGAACACTACACACTAATACGCAAATAGAAAACATTAACAAAAAAAAAAAAAAACAGTATCGATGTGATGTGGGTGAGATGAACTGTCAAAAATACATATTATCTACAATAATAAATATGTACGATTTGCAAAATTATTTTGTTTGGCGATTGGTTGTTGTTGCGTATTACAATAATTATTGAATTATTGACGGGCACAGTTGTTTGTCGTGACCGATTTTCACATAATAATATAAACATTATTATTTGTTTTTTGTTTTATATATATATATATGATGCGCTTTCGAAAAAGAGTTTTCGGTGATTTTAATTTTTTTTGTTTGGAGACTGGTTGGTGCTGTTGTTGGGTTTTTGTTTTTGTATTTGGTTTGTTGTTGGGTTTTTTGTTTAATTCCAGATACGCAGGAAACTGTCCCAGGATCCCGTACCGACGGCCATGCCGTTGTCCGTCACTCCCAGACAGCTCACTCGGTTGTCGTGACCCGCCAAAATTCCTGAAAATTTCAAATAATCAATCGAGGCAACTCATTAAATTGTTTCACGACGAACATTCTCATCATTCAGTTCAGCTTATTTTAAAATATTATCACTGTTAAATTTATTTAATCTTTTTTTCGGTCGTTTTAAACAAATCTAGTTGTATATTTATCTTATTTTAGGAATGCATAGGGAAGAAATTGAAATGAAATTAAATAATGAAAATGCTATTTTCATTATTTAATTCAGCATATTGTAAAGTACTGATTCCATTAATTTCATTAAATAATCTTAAGAAATGAATATTTTAGGAGGATAAGAACCTAAATGAATTTGTTGTTTAAATCTTCGGTTCTAATTCTTTTGATTTTCAGAACTTTTCATGAGAAAACTAAAAATAGTGGACACATTATTTTCTTACCAAACAATTAAACATATTTTAAAACGTTGCAAGTATCATTTATATTTATATGAATTTCATTAGAAAATTTTAACAAATGAATATTTTAAGACAATAATAACCACCCAAATGAGTTTTTGAACAATATTTGTGTTTGATTCTTCTGATTTTTAGAGCGTTATATGAAAGAATTAATGAGTTTACCATTAAATTCAACATATTTTGATGTAGTAATACGGTAAATCTTAATAGATAAATAATAGGTGGTAAAAAGAAAAGGAAAGCAGATAATTACCGGCTCTTTCCGTCTTCATCGAATCCCACACGTTGCAGTTGAAGTCGTCGTATCCGGCCAAAAGCAGACGGCCGCTCTTGCTGAAGGCGACGCTCGTGATGCCGCAGATGATGTTGTCGTGGCTGTACATCGCCAGCTCCTGGTCGGCGCGTATGTCGAAGAGGCGGCACGTGGCATCGTCGCTGCCGGTCGCGAACGCGAAACCGTTCGGGAAGAACGTCACCGCGTTGATGTCGGACTCGTGGCCGGGGAACGTCTGCTTGCACACGCCCTCGCGTATGTCCCACAGTTTCGCCGACGCGTCGCACGCACCTTAAACAATTTATTTAATTATCATTCAATTCTATTAGGGTGGTGGTGTGAATGTGTGTGTGTCGTTACCTGATACAAAAGTCCGCATGTCTGGCGACAGACTGAGCGACATGACGTCCCCGGTGTGGCCGAGGAACGATGTGACCTGTTGTCCGGTCTCGATGTCCCACAATGCGCACGACATGTCGCCGCTGCTCGTCACTATCTGGTTGTCGTCGAGGAAACGGCAGCAGGACAGGTAGCCGGTGTGACCGGGCAGTTCGCGGGACACACGCACGTTGCCCTCGCGCGTCTTCAGACTGTAGATCGAACAGATGTTGTCGAGGCCGCCGCACGCTACGTAGCTGCCGGACGGGGCGTACGCGCACGTCATCACCCACGACGATCGCAGCGGGATCGCATGTACCTGCCAAATTGTATATCATTCAAAAATCTTCCTAACTAAATACGACTGACTAGGAGTCTCCCACTTTTCAGCATTCAATTAGACAAGTATTAAGGTATTAACACTGAAAATTCCATTAAAAAATATTTGGTTAAGGAATTATTTTCCTAGCTTTGTTAATTTATTGTAAGTAAACTAAATGCGATTGAAACTTTCAGTTTTCAGTCTTCAATTCAGTCAGTTTTTAGTATTGACTCTGAAAATTTCATTAAATAACTATAATAAATGAATATTTTACACTATATAAACTGAGTTGGTTAAGTAATTATTTTCTTAACTTTGATGTATGATTAATTGACGATGGAAGTTAAAGTGACCAGTTTTCAGCATCCAATTCACTAAGTTTTGAAGTATTAATACTGAAATTTTCATTAAAAAAGTTAAGATATGAATATTTTAGACCATTTTTAAAATAAATACGCATGAAAAATGAATACATTTATCATTTTTAACATATTAAACTTTCAAATATTATAAGAATGCATTTTTTACTGTGTGTTTAATCATTTTATAATGATTTACATGTGATAAAATTATGACAAATAAATTTATTATAGCATATGTACTTGATAATCATTGTAGCAAAGACTTTCTTTAGTTTTAAACAATCAACACAATATTATAATCAAGAAATGTATACAATCATTTCACTTAAGCAACTATTTAAACCTAATCAATTATTGCAAGGATTTTTTCAAATAGAGTTATCACAGAAGTAAAGTATGTTACATAAAAATGTAGATAAACACGAAACGTTCCTTCAACCTTAATAAACATAACAGTATTTGTTATCACAAAGATTCCTTTCAGTTTTGTATAAAATAGTGATTCAAGTAAACCACAAAAGATAAGAGTTTGTTGCGACGTTGTCAAAGCAAATAACTGATTGTATTGTGCAAATACCTGACTAATCTTGACTGATTTATTATTATCCGCATGGAATGCACAATCGCATTTAGTTTTGCTTTTAAATTGATAGGGATGTTTTTGAGAGAAACTCGTACTTTGTTGGTGGTGTGACTGTCCCACACGATGAGCTTGCCGTCCTGCGAGGCCGATACGAGATTCCTCGAATCGCTGCCCCAATGCATCGCGTATATCTTGGCCAGGTGACCGCGCAGCGTGCGTCTGGTGCGCATCTGGACGCGGCCGATCGCCTCCAGGCTGGCCGTGGCCTGCACCAGGCTCGTGTCGCACGCCGCCTTTCGGGCATCCTAAAACAACACAAATTTACTTAATACACCTTTCTCTTAAATAATAAACAGCAACAACAGAAACTGTTTTACATTCATTAGGTTTTTCACGTGCGTTCGCACTGCCATCTAGTAGGCACCAGCTATTTCCAATTAGACAATACATACTATATCTTACTTTCTTCCTGATGTTGCGTTCAACATTAGACTTTAATGAGTTATAATGATAGGTAAAGTTGCAATTTTTTAAAAAATACAATTAATCTTTCAACAACGATAATAATCACAATAATCACCGAATAATCACCCAATTATTCAGCCGAACTGGCTGAATAATTGGGCGAGAGCATGATTGGGTGAGAAAATAATAAATCTAAGAGGAACGAACGAATCCATCAGTTTAAACGGTCGAAAGGGGAACGAATGAGCGCCGAATGTCGGGTACTGGTGTACTTGGCCACCTGTCCGAGCGTCGCGACGCCCCTTCTTGCTCCTCGGCGCGCGCCGTCCCCGGATCAATAACGCGCGTTGCGTGCGGTGCGTTCCGGCCGACCCCCACGGGGTTGTCAAATTTAAACCGGTCTCGCGTTCGGGGTTGAAATTATCCTTTTCATTTCGCAATTTTTAACGTTGTTTATGTAGAACTAACCGCATTGACGTATTCTGCCGCGGTTTTATGCAAGATAACGACGTTTATATTATATTTTTTATCAATTATTTACAATTAATTGAGTTACTTTACAATTTAAATGAAATATTACGCTTTTTCTTAGTTTTTTTTTTTTTTTTATAAATTTCAAGACGTTTTTAAGTGACGACTCGATTTTCTTGTAAGAAATCACACTAGTAATCATTAAGTACATTAAATCATACAAATTTACATAAAAGGCATATTGTATTTTGTTCGAGGACCCATAAAATCGAGCCGAATTGATCCGAGCCCATAAAAAAATTAATTTGAAAGAGTGTTTTCTTATATAACGCGGTCCCAAAGGCGATTATTAAACGTAAACTTACCCTGATTGCATTTTTAAGTGTTTCGGCTTCTTGTCTAAGGGAATCCAGTTCGTTCATACTGCCCGACAACAATCACTACAACCACAACACCTGTAAAACAACATTTAAACGATTACTTTATAATTATCGATGATTTATAATGGTTTTATTAATGATTCTTCGAACGTACCAGAACGGAAGATAAAGAAACAATGCCCAGGCTAATTAAATATTAATAAAAAAAACCAGAACTGAATAAGGAATTCTGATGGACAACGACTAAAATGATGATGGAATAAACAACTGTCCAAAAAATATAGTTATTGATTGACTCAACGTTATTTTCTCTATCTGTTTTTAGTTTTTAGGAATTGAATTGATTAGATAAGTGCGTTTAATCTAATCTCTTCAATTTTAAGTATATTGTTTCAATTTTATGTTCTTATATTTTATTTCAAAATTGTCTTTTTTTCTTTTTGTGTTTATGTTTTATTTTTTTATTTTAATTAATAATACAATTAATTACAATTAATACTGTAAGGTACTACTATTATTATTATTTTAATTGATGTTATTTTATGTTTATTCTTATATTACAGAAATTTTATCAATTTTCAGGTGTTTATAATTTGATTAGTTTAACTTTTAATTTATTTATTCAACCTGGAAGTATAATTTTATTCTAAACTTTATACTTTAAAGTGTAAAATAAGTCTGATAAACAAAATAAACAATAAACAATTTTTTTATTGCAAGTTTAAATTTACATATTAAAATATTCACACGAAACTTTATATTTACATATTTTGTTTATAAATATTTGTACAGCCTGTAATCTTTATTTCATAAATAAGTAGTTTTAAAAGGTTCATTTTGATTTTAGTTCTGTTTGACGTTTCCTGTTAAAAAAATCGATTTTTCGAAATAATAAATTCTCATAATATCAAAATTTAACAATTTCACAGAAATTCTCATTCGCTCCAATAGGAAATTAGAACCAATCAAAGGCGTCCGATAAACAACACGAACAAAAATGACACACCGGATAAAATAAAAAAAAAACATCTGCAACATCCCATACACACAAAAACAAAACCGCGATGAATAATAACAAAGTAAAACAAAGCGCACGTAATCGTCGTTTTTTCGCCGAAATTGGTTTTAACCGGAACGTCAGAAATTTCAACGTTTTTCATAATTTTCCGGAACGGAACGGAACGGGAGAGTTTTGTTTTCAAAGTTCCCGCGCGTCCCGAAATTAGAATTTTGTTGGATCTCGGGACACACCTACAGACTTTGCAACAATTTAGCGAACGTGTCGTAGGTCGGGGACCTAGAGCACCCACCACCTAACGACGGTTACGCTTTCCTGCATTCCAATTAACATGCAAAAACCGGTCGGAATTGGTCTAAAACGTCCGCAAACGTCGCGAAAAGTCGCATTTTAAATGACATCCGCCATGACAGTTCGGTTCACCTGCCACAGATCGGCACTTGTTTCCCCATGTTTCTGTCACGGCCTACTCGCAATGGTATCGAACTCACCGTTCCAATCCTGACGCCGAAAAAACAAAAAACAACCGACACACTAAAACACTATCCTAAGGGCGTGCGACCGCTGATCACGATATATGCCCATACAATGTATCGAGTGCGGCCCGATCGAACATCAATGGATCGTTCTCTCCGTGTCCAGTTCCGCTCTCGCACTCTCGTCGTTTTTATTATTCTAGTTTGCTAATTCCACGCACTCGTTCACACTATCCCTCGATTGCGTAGATGGGTGACCGTTCCGGGTTTTTTTCGCGCCGCACACAACTACTCCACACACAACTACTACGGCCGAGACGGTTTCGTTTGGGTGCGGTGGACTCTGCACACCGGTCCTTAACGATTGAGAGCGGCCCGATTCGATGACGTCACGCAGTAGTGAAGACATTGTTGGGGCGGTGGCGCATCTCTTACCTAGGGGACGAAACTCATCCAATTCGCTAGAAAATTGTATTCGCCACTGACCTAGTGCAGGGCTCAATTCTTAGATGGCGCTAAATTATATTCATAAATTATAAATTGACTATTAACAATAAATAATTTTGTATAAAATTTTCATATTAATTGTGTCATAACTGTTTTAAGATGTACCTTAATAATTACTGATTTATTTAAAGCAGTATTGTTTTCGATTATTACAGTTTTCTGTAATAGAGCACCATCTGATCTATAATTGTGAAATAGATGCTGCTTATCAATATAAAAAAATATTAGTGAGTCTATTAAAATTAAAACATTTTGAAAACAGAATCAATTTAATTAACAAGAAAATTGAATTTAAATATATACCATAAACACTATTTACTGAAAATTAAATAATTTAAAAAATTTATTGAAATTATATATCTCCCACTATGGGGCAAACTTCTACTGTCTCTGTCGTGCATGATATCTCTCTCTAAAATTAGACGGATTAAACGCTTTTTCTATTGTATTATTTAGGATTTAGGAAAGAAAATCAATTTATATAAGTAAGGAATTTTCAAAGAGTAAATTAAAAAATTAAATAATTACTAAAATTCAATAAATTTAATTTATTAGAGATAAATTAATGAGAGATGAATAGATATATTTTATATTATATTTTGGTTTGCAAAAATTTAATGTATTTTTCTTTAATATCTTTTAAATAAACCAAGTATCAGATAGGTCAAAAAAGTAAAATTAATTAATCACACATGAACTTACGAACGTATGGAAATGTGATTGAATAATTAAGCAGCAAACGCAATTTCAAGTCTAAAAATAATCCTGAGTACGTTTTAAATAATTAAAAGTCCATCCGACTAAATATCGTCCACCCCAAATCACTAAAATATTCAACAGTTAAGCGGAATCCATCAAAACTAAATTATTTCTTAGCCATTGAAAATTTCCATTTCTTGTGTTCTTTGCATATCATTAGAATGTGGAAAATAACAAATTTGGTGTTTGTCATTAGTAATTACTTAAAAAATGTTATAAGTAAGGATGGTAAATTATGCGTATAAAGATGTGATTTGGCATCAGTGTGATGAAAAACGGGGTTAATAAGTCGTGGGAGTTCAGGAACTGGGACAAATTTTCATCTCACTTATTATCATGATGTTACACCCTTATTTTTTTACCTGCTAATAAAAATTTATTCTCGATTGTTATAATTGGTTTAGTTTAAATAAATATGTTTTAAGTAAATACGTTTTAAATAAATACTAGCTTAAAATTGTGTTTGAAATCTGTAAATTAAGTTCGTAAATATTTATTATATATGTCTTTGAAATAATTTCGAGGGAAGTAAGTTAAATCGTCGCAGGGTAATGGGGGTAATGTTAAAAGTACATTTTAAGTGACCCACAAAACTACCCCTAATAATAATAATCAGTGACCTTATACAACCGAGATTACACCCCGCCCAGTTTTTCTCATCAGATTGCGAAAGGGGATGTGGAAAACGTGGCAACAGCCGTATCGGTTGACAGTAGCAGGGATGCTGCGGCAGGAGCGCAAAAGGGGTGTGTGTTTCCCACCCGACAACCGACCGAAATCAACCCTTCGGGACCGTTCATAAAGACGACGCGCCTCGCGCAAAGTTCAGCGATGTCATGGCCCACTTTTCGGCTGCGGGTGTCCTCCTACCTGAGACCGTGTCTTGAGTAAGTCCTCTTGGGGCAGGTTTCGTTAAAAACTGGACGTTGATTTTTTCGTTTTGCAGGCTGGGGTTGAAATAAAATGGAGTGTGGGAGATTTAAAGGTTCGGTGGTGGAAAAACATTGGTTCGGATTGGTGAGGAAAAGAACTAATTAATAAAATAATAAAAAGTGTGCGTATCTTTGTGCGTTCGTGTGTGTTCTCCATCATTTTTATTTTGGCAACATTCGCAACATGTCCTGGGAAAGCATCAACTCCCAAGACTTCCCCCGATAGTAAGCACATCGAAACTTAATGATATTAAATTAACTTGCCCCCTCGTCAAAATTAAAGCACAGGCTGTTTGTATTGTTCAAAAAATTGTTCCAGCAACAACTTTTCGATGGGGGTGAGCCACCAGTTGTCGGCGACACGACTCCTCGACTCGCCGGACGGTTCGCGACAACCGATCGACGGTCTAGATCAAATCTGGCCCTGGAACGACTCGTACTCAAGCTTACACCGCGACACCTATACCGAAGTCAGGACTCCTCGTCCCCCCGTCTTCACCTGGGGTTGTTTCAGGGCCTGTCGCGCTCGGATCTATCACCGCCTGGCTAAACGCAAAGTGAGCATGCGCACTACCATTCGGCTGTGATCGTGCACCGTCGACTTGTTGCAGGTTGATCAAGGTTTGCGGCTGTACAATCAGCACAAGCAACAGGCGGCTGTACGCAAATGGAAATCGGCGCTGAAAGCGTTGAGGAAACGGGAGGATAAATTTACGTTGCTGGGGTATTTATATCAAGCGTACATGGATTGGGGGAAGTACAGGGACGCTTTAGAATACGCTCACCGACAGCTCTTCATATCAGAGGAACTGGACAATCCGACGATGCGAGCCGAGTCGTATTTGAATTTGGCTCGAGCGCATCAACGATTAGGGGGATTAGAACGGTAATTTTTCATTAGGAAAATGAACAGTTATTTTTTATAATAATTTTTCACTTTTTTAACAATTATTCGATAGAGTATACAAGTCTGTAGGCACATCCCTATAAAAAAATTCTCTATTCCTGAATTAATAATAATATAAATAAAAAATTTGTGACTTTTTAATTGTCACATAGGGCTTTGGCATACGCAAGACACTCGTTATACAATGAGTGTGAGCAGTGTGCAACTGCCGGACACGTTCACCTGACAGTCGGATCGGTATATTTGGAGCTGGCAGGATTCAACAAGGCTTTGGACAGTTTTCAACACGCACACAGAATCGCACAGGCAGTTCACGACCCCGCCCTCGAGTTACAAGTACTAAATTCAAACCTGCAACAACATATATTGCATTCACACAATTCGTAATTTTAGGTGTATGTGGGATTATCAGAACTGTTCAGTAGACTCCAGGATGCAGATAAAAGTGCCAGATATGCATCGAAGGCCTACGATTTGTCCAGGTCGTTACAACTAGGAGATTTGAATTCAAGACATCATAGAGCTGCCTTGTTGCAAATGGCTTCGGCGTTGAGAAAACAAGGGGAACTGGGAGATGCACACGATTACTGTTCTGTACGATTGATATAATACACAGTTAACAATGAATTTTATCGTATTTTTTTAATTAAATCACAGGAAGCCACAAGATTAGCGTTAGTTTCCGGCGACCAAGCAACCTATGCAAGAAGTATCAGGATTATGGGCGACATTTACAGGAAAAAGCAGGACATAAACGTACAGTTCCCAACAAAAATAGGTCCAAATATTGATTTCTTAAATTTTTAGAAAGCGTTTAGGCAGTACGAAACTGCGATGGGTTCTGCTGCAGCCATGGGTGACAGAGTCATTCAGATGGAGTCTATGGACGGAGCTGCCAGATGTCTGGAAGCTCTTCGACTCCAGCACAAAATCTGCAACTGTCGCCCGTTGGAATTTAACACCAGGTTGCTAGAGGTGGCCAGTTCTGTGGGTGCTAAAGTAAATTGATTCAATTAAAGTCGATTAAGTGCATTGATATGTTTATTTTCTCCTAGCTATTGGTGAGGACAGTCAGGTTGAGGTTGTCCAAAATCTATCACGCGCTGGGCGACGAGGACCAAAGACAGCACCACGAACGGGTCGCACTGCGTCTGCAACAAGACCTGGACCTGAATTGTGCCGGTTGTGGTTCGCCCTACGGTTTGGAGAGCGATTCTCTAGAGGCACTGCCTTGTGCTCATATCCTACATGCTCGGTAATTGTTTAAATTGTATAAAATAATAATGCAAACTCAGAAGTTTCATTAACTGTATGTTATCGTTTGCTTATTAATTAGTTATCGGTATTTAACATGTTTAATTAATGAAGCCAATATTGTTTGTTTAAATGATGGAACCCAACACGAATAAATATGAAGGCGCCGTGGCTTAGTTGGTTAAAGCGCCTGTCTAGTAAACAGGAGATCGTGAGTTCGAATCTCGCCGGGGCCTATCCGACTTTTTTTCATTTTAAAATTTACTCATTTAATTAAATTGTAAATGTGTATAACAAAATCTAGAAAGAATCTTTCTTACTTTTACACTCTATTACCTCGACAAATATTAAATAATTATAAATAACAAACATCTTTTAACTTTTACTTTCATACTACTTTGACATTAGGGTCACATAAAATTGAAAAGGTATCTGCTTCTAATAAGTTTTGGAGTTAAAATACCTCTTACCTCAGCCTGATCTCCTGATTTTAAATGAAATTTTTGATTTCTCTATTACATTCTTAATAAATTTTATCGCGTATAGGAATTTTAAATGATTTTAGGTAGAAAAGTAATGAATAATGTGAAATGTTTAAATATTTTTGCCTTAGTAATTGCTTTATTTTGGATAATTATTTAAAATGATTTAACATTTTTTTATCAATTATTAATGGGCAATTAATTATCTAGAACAGACAGACTATTTTAATTTTAATTCATTTTTAAGCATAAAACTGATAAGCAACATGAAATTGGATTTAAATGTACGCACCATACTAATTGTTTTATTTTAAATATTTTTTATAAATTTTTAATGGGGGAAATTATCAATAATAGACTAGTAAAGTATAATTAATTTTTAATTAGAAAAATGATAAACAAAATGAAGACTGGTTGAATAATATGAAATTGTCATTGACAAACACGTTTGACCTACAGATGTGCCTACGATTTGTTCCGTCGAAGCAAAAAGAAGAAGCGCAGCTGCCCGGAATGCGACCGGACCAGTTCGCGTCTGTACTTGAACTGCAGCGACTACAACACCAACTACAGCCCGGTGCCGATGTCCGTGTGCTCGTCCGACAGCCACTGCACCTCCCATCACGCCACCAGTTCCGTTTAACAGCCCCCCAAATTGGAGGTTTACCCATTTTAGGGACCATCGGAATCCCACCCCTCACAGAAAGCCAGTTTTCTTGATTTTTCGGGACCAGTTTATCGGAAAGCTGGACGACGCGCACCTTGAAAAACGCTTGTTGACTTTTTGATACGTGTAAACTTTTTTGCTCACTGGTTTTTTCTTCCGGTTTTACGATTATTGAATTAGAGAATGTTGATTTTTCGATATATTATATTAGTTGGTAGGCGAAAATCTATAGTCGTTAAGGATCTGTATTCATTAATTAAAAAATAAATAATAAAACAAAATGGAAACAATTAAAACATGTTGAGACGTAAATAAATTTATTTATGAGATAGTTAAAACTTAGAACAAATTGTAAATGGATGTATATTTAAACAAGAAAAAATATTATATGAGAAAAAAGTTGTATTGATTTGCACAAGATTTTATGAGAATTGCACAAGGTTACAAAAAAAGGATTTTTGCACGTTTTTTTTTATTCACTTAAACATACAAAAATCCAATGTAAATTAGATAGGGGACTTTAAACAATGTTATAACCTATTCCCGACGTTTTATTGGCGTTTAATTAAAACTATTAAATCGGTAATAAAACGAGGTTTTAAATCAATTACGAAACAATCAAGAGAATCACTTTAAAATATAATTATATATATATATGAATTAAAGGATTATGTACATATTAGAGAATATATGATCAACCTTTCAATATCTTAATGAATGAATAAATAAAGATAGTTCCTTTATAAAGTGTTGTTTAAATTTTGTTGATTAATGCAGGCGAATAAAACAAAAATAGGTTTAAATAAAGTATATTTTTTACTTTTTAAAAACAATTAGTATACATATTTTTTGGAATTAATTACTAATGCACAAGTCTCGTGTAACTAAGTTAATCATTCGAATAACGAGACCACAAAATTAAATATCACAATGTTACACATAAAGTTTAAATGAGATAATTTGATTAAAATTGTTCCAGTTATACTTTAAACAATACAAAAGAAATTAGAAACAATCCACAACATTTTAAACACGTGACTGAAGTTCCGTTAAATTGTTCAAATAAAATTAAACGGACGCGTGCTCGAAATACTGAAAACTTTATAAGTTACAAAAGAGGGACAAATAAAACTGACTAGAACTAAAAGAAAATGTGATATGATTGTATCGCGCCCGCGCTCCAATCTTTAAACCTGTCGTCCGTCATTAAACCTATTTACAAATTCCCTAGAAAAGACAAAAAAAAAAAACAAGAACAAACGACAATCCAACCGTTAATTGTACTAATCTCGACACACCGGAATCATCTACTCAGATTCGTCACGTAGATGTGCTTCAATTCCGTTTTGGGCGCGTTCTCGAACAACGCTGCCCGATTTTGGCCCTCTCCCTTCTTCACCCAGTGACCGTACACCCTGAACGCGCAACCATCCACGATCTGAAACACCAAAATGTCAAGTCTTTTGTAGACGAAATCGACAAAATTATATCAATTACTTTGCGGAGCAGTTTCAGTCGATAGGGATCGGTTCGGGCGGTGTCAAGGGACAGAGGTTCCGGAGTGTATTTGAGCCTCTGGATTCGAATCATCGCCCTCACTACCAGAATTGCCCATTGGAATTTTGTCCTCGGATTAAACTTCCTTTGTTGTAATTTCTACAAAAAGGAAAATAAATTTAAATAAATTTTGATGTAATTTGACACAACAATTGTTTATAACTTATAACAATATTTAGGGTAATTCGTATTCAATTAAATTTTTACTATATATTCAACAAACTACTTTATGAATTTTGATGAAACTTTCCATAACAACATCTGTCTTAGGTCAACATTTAGGATAATTTTTATCTCAAAATTTAAAAAGCATTTTTACAAAAAAAAACTGGAATAATCATGTATGTAAGTGAATCACGCGAAAACCACTTGATCAATTATGTATAACTTAAATTCCACGTTAACGTTAAGGATAATTTTTATCCATAAAAATGAAAGGACATTTACGAAACGTTTAGAACAACTTGCCCATAATTATACCAGTATTATGATAGACAAAACATTAAGTTTATTGTCGTGTTAATAAAAACCAATTAAATCAATCGATTGTTATTGATTATTGACGTCAATTTACAAATAAAATAAAAAATAAACAGAATTAGTGTGTTAACGCAGTCAATCAAAACAAATTAGATAGGATCGGAATGCGTTACTGATTAATGACGTCAAACACAATTTTTTTTACCAGCGCCAGCTCGGAAATGAGACTGTAACGTCTCGAGTTCCTGCGCAGCGACTCCTTCAACGGCATTATGTCTTGATTCCATAATTGCTATGCAAAACAATAGTAATTTGCATGTTTTATTTACAACAACGATCATATAAAGTGTGAAACTTACCACTTTTTGGAAGAATGGATGTTCCAAAGCTTCACGAATCGAGATTCTTTGTTTTGGATCGACGACCAACAATCGTCTAATTAGATCTTTAGGTGGTTCTAAAATTAGATTATTAAAAACGTTTGTAACGTTAATATTTCAGATGAAATACCAGAAATGTCGGCCCATTCTGGTGAACTAAATGAGTATTTTCCCTCCATGATGTTGCGCAGCATTACCATTTGTTTGCGATGCCAAAAAGGCGGACAACCAACCAGTAACGTGTACATAATCACTCCGCAAGCCCAACTAAAAGGAATTTCAATTGAAAAACGACGATCACGCATTAATATTCTTTAAGCAAATTAATTAACAATATTATAAAATGTAAATTAACACATTACATGTCAACTTCTTTGGAATAACCAGGAGCGTCTTCAACCATGTTACATCGTAAAGTTTCGGGCGCCAAATAACCAGGAGTTCCACATAAATCTACAAAACAATAATGTTGTAGAACATAAATGATTTTTGATGAGATTTTCCTGACCTGATAAAAGATCACCAGGATTTAATTTCTTGGCAAAACCGAAATCGGTAATTTTTACGTTCAAATTGTCATCCAAAAGTATGTTTTCCGGTTTCAGATCGCGATGCACAACGCCCTGCGAGTGAATATGTGCAACTCCTTCGAAAATCTGCTTCATTATGTACCTGGTCTTTTTTTCAGACAATGTAACCACTGATGTTAAATAGTCAAACAGTTCTCCGTGTTTGCATAGTTCAAACACGAGGAAAATAAATGTACTCGACTCAAATACATCTTGCAGTTCGACTGTAAGGCACAAAATAAACTAAGATTGTTTTTGAAGTTCTTGCAAGTACTTACTGATGTATGGATGACCTGTGACATGTCTTAGGATAGCAACTTCGGATCTTGTGGCTTCTAGAGTTGCGCCTCCTTCGTTGATGCCGTCGTTACTTAGGTCTATTATTTTAGCAGCGTATTCCTTCCCTGTTTCCTTTTCTATACATCTTCGGACTGTCGAACTTATACCTCTGTAACAAACAATTAAGTAACAAATCAGGGTGTGTGTTGTTATTTGAAGGGTACCTTCCGAGTATTTCTTTGGGTTCGTATTTCGCATAAAACTCCTTGGCAGCGTCTTTGTCAGGCAGTTTGTCGTCTTCCTCCTCCTTCGCCATGCTTCCAATTGTGGACAGACGAGGGATAAGCGACAACGGTTGCAGTTGGCGTACGCACGTGGTATTTGCGTTTTAAATACGACAATCGCTTCAGATTTGCGTGCGAAAGTACAACAAGTTTAACCTTCAACAATGATGAAAAAATGTACTGTCAAATTTCATAATGGCCAACCTATGATTCAAAGTTGTTGAAGCAGTTGTGTAGTGGATTCCCGTTTCTTTTTCGTGTGTGTACATGTCATTTTGGTGTCGCGTAATTGTTGTAATTATTTAATACAGCTTTTTAAACGGTCTTTATAAGTTGGATTGTGTCCAATCGGACGGTAATTTATAAGTGCCATATTAAGAATTGCCAACTTAACATATTGGTGAATTCTGGTTGCCATTCGTAAATTAAGTTAAAATAATACTACTACTACTACTAATAAGACTTTATAAAAAGTTTATTTGTTGACATTCGTACACAAGTAAAATTTAGTTTAAATATTCTAAATGCATTGTCCACATCAATAAAATCCCATTTCCAATAGCATAGCCTCCTCAATCCACATTTCATAGCACATCTTCATAACGGTCCATATCACTTCGGCTTTGAAGCACGCACTAACGAACATCACCCCGAAACCAAGCCACGAAACAATTTTCGAACCGCGAAAATAGCGCATATTTTCCGATACCTTCTTCAGCGCCCACAAATGATTGAAGTACAAATTGACACAACTGAACGTCAACCATGGCACACACAACTTCCAATTACGGGTGTGGATCGCTTCGTTCAGCAACCAACTGGCGAAACCCATCAGCAATACGTCGCGATGCGTGAACTTCAAATTGAGCGTCGCAAAATTCGGTTTTAGCTGCACCTGACAGGTGTCCAGGAAGCTGGCGCCCGCCCACAGCATTATCCATATCAAAGATTTCTGGATTGCACGGTATTTGAGGCACTTTTGCCTTGCTTCGCAAGTCCTGATCGTCGTTACAGTTGTTCGGCTCATTTTTACCAGTAATTTTTATTAAATGAAACTCATCAGACAACTTACTTATTAATGTCAAAAAAAATTGTTTCTATAGCAACTTGCGATTGTTTTAAACATCGACATATAAAAAATATTTAAGCATTCACTATTATACCAATAACACGCAATTAAAAACAAACAATTTATTATCATATTATCCAATTAAATGCAATAATCTCCTAACATACTGCTCCTCCTCCAAACACTCATCTCTGTTCAAAATTGAGCTGCGATATTTCAAAAGCATGTCCTTAAACTTGTAGACTGGTTTCAGAACTTCTTTAACACCTGAATCATTGTCTTCTAAAATGGTGACCAAAAGTGCCAAAGCGAATTCGTGTCCTTGATTTCGTTCCTCGTCCAAAATCGGAATAAGGAGCTTGAAACAGTCCTTTTGCATCAATTCTAACTTCAATTGAGGATAGGATTTACACAGATTTGAAAGCAAGAATGCAGCTTTGACGATTATTTTCTCGTTCTTTGTGGTTTGCATGCACGTTAATAGACACTGTATGCCGTTCATCGCTATGAATTGTGTGTAACCTTCATAGTTTTCACGTATTATACAACTGATGGCGTAAATCGCCTTGGTAATAACAGAAACGTCTTTGTCTTGCATTAGAATATCCTTCAGGTACAACAGGAATTTATTATCCGTAAAAATTCTTTGGCAGTATGGGTTGTTTTGAGCTAAGAGTGCAATTAATTCACAACCACCTGCTCGTATTTCAGCCACTGAGCATTTAATGCATGGTTCCAGGATCATGAAACCTCCAATTTTATGAAAATCTGCAAGAAACTTAAGTCAAACTAAATTTAAACACGATGAATTAGTTACCATTGGCGGTATCAATGTGGTCAACATAATCCGAAATTGTTTCGATGGCTTCAATATACTCCTCGACGTTGTCACCAGGTTTTAACTGTCCGACCAATTTTAATTTGTGTATTTGTTTCTGCAGCACTTCTATCACGTCTATGGTCATCGATTTTAGGGCGTCTTCCAAAAACTTCTTTCTCTGCAAACACCAATTAAAAAATCAGTTGGACAAATATATTTTTAATCTTACTTCTTCATCCATTGGTTCGAAATTTGATGCGTTCGGCGCGTCCTCCGACTTCGTCGCCTCCATGGCGAAGCGCAACAAGCCCTGAAGGCTGGTCGGTTGTCGTGGTGGTAAGGGATTTACTTCCCCTTTCGATTCAGTCCCCTCAACTGGACCGACCAGTCGGTTTTCGGTTGTCCCGGGCATTTTAATGTATTGCACTGGTTTTGTTTAACGGGAGATTTTAAATTCACAATCGATTCGAGTTGTCACTTTGATTTGAAGGTAACAATTTGAAAGTGTGTTGTTGTGATTCACTTTATATGAGGTTATGTCTTGTTGGAAACTTCAAGAATGTTCCAGAATTGTTAAAATGTCATTTCAATGTTGTTGTGTGAAGTTCATTGTTATTTTTAATATTAATGTATACAAATTGTTAATTAAGCATTTAAATTCATTTAAACTGGAGAAATTTTGAAAGGGCACCGGAACAGTCGAGACATCTGTCAGTGAATGTCTCAAGTTTATTAGAAGTTATGTTATTTTTTTAAATTTACAATTAAAATATTGTTTTTTGTTTAAAGTTGCCTTTCATTCCTAAGGAGAATTAAAACTGTATAGAAATGAATAAGAATTTCATTAATTTATTTGTTTTAAATAAAAATGATGCACGAAATGTTTGTTATCTGTAATATTGTGGCGCCATCTATCGGGTAACGTCTTAAGTTTATTTGAATTTATGTTTATTTATTTTAGCTGTTTATTATTTATTATTTCAGATTTTGTATGGTTCATAAAGCAACATTCAAGTTATATAGTAGTTCTAGTGTTAACATAATAAGTAATTTGAGTGGTTTAATTCAGAGGTAACTGGTAATTAACAATAGAAATTAATAGTAATTTTTAAAATAACCATATACACAATTAATTAAAAAAATGGTAAGAAAACGTGCGAAAGTGGCATCACAATCGCCTAAAAATGTCGAACGGAATGAAACAGAAAACGAAAGGGGTTAATTCCGTACGGTCGAAATTCGCCCCCGCCTCACGATTGTTTACCGCCCGTCAACAAAGCAACCCCCCACCACTCCAGAGTCGGTCCGATGCGATTGCAAATGGCGCCACTCTAAATATAATATTTACAAATTTAGAACCGACGCCGTTTCTTCCGCCCCGTGTGTCTGCCGGAGACGCGTCCATCGCCATCATCCGCAGAAATCAGCGTGTCACGTCCCAGTTGTGTGTGCGTGCGTGTGTGTGCGGTGCGTTCCGCGTAGGTGAGTGTCTGTGGATGCGTTGCAAGCGAAGAAATCGGCGCATTTGTGTGTTGTTTACGTTTTAAAATCGGTTCGTGCACCCCCTGGATTCGGAGGAGCGGACCGCGTGCGCCGCTAGCCGCGACCTACGTCTCGCCGTCTTTGTCTTTTCTAACGTCCGTAGGTCTTAAGGAACGACGTGCCGGCGGTCGGTCGTTGATTGTCGCGTAAAGGCAATATAATTATTTAAGTCTACATTTTGCATTAAACTTTTTATTGATCTTTTCCGAGCGTTTTTTACGTTGTTTTACGTGCGTTGCGACCGTTTTGCACCCACACAGGTATTTATCGTCGTACAGTTTAATTGAACGACCGTAAATCGGATGGATCGGCGGTGAAACTGGTGAGGAAACTTAACGATAAATTCCGGGTATGAACAACGATTATAATAAGGGTTTACAACGACAATATGGCGTTCGGTTTGCATGCACCTTCAACCCCCCATTTATTTATCACGTCGTTTCGCAACTTGATCCTGCTCATTTTCTGTGATGATTGGGAATTTTGCCTTAGTTCACCCGTCCGGTGCACCTTCGGACCAGGTTATGTGTTTTTCTTATACCGGGTGTTTTGTTTGTGTCCTCGCTATTTATTTTTAAATCCGTCATTCGGCCGTAAGCGACTCCGGTATTTTTAAATGCGATTCCATCGATTTTTCTTTTATAAATTATATATTTTTTATATAATTATAAACAGGGTTGAATAACCCCAAGTGAGAGTGGATTATTTTTGGAACAGCTGTCGTCCGTTTTGTGTAATGTTATAAACAAGGGTCGCGTCGTGAATTAATGTTGAAACAGGGGGTGACTAATTCAAATGCCCCCTCTTCAGTTTTTCGGTGACGGTGACGCGTTCTCTCCTTACCACTATTCGCCATTTCTCATGCAAATTTTTATAACTAACTTTTATATTTTTGGTGTTGTTTGCTGGTGTGGACGTTTCAATTGTTTTTCTTAAGTGTGTTTTCCTTCCTTTTTTCTTATTGTTTAAGTGATTTTCTTACGGATTAATTGTGTGAAAGGTTCATATTTTGTTACTTTTAAACCTCTTTAAATTTGTCCCCTTACTAATTATTAATTAGGTTTACTTTTGAATATTTTTCATATTTTTGGATTTTTAGGCTAAAAAGCAATTAATAAAACTACCACAAACACCCAAAATATAAAATAATAATTGAAATAATAGTAAATAAATATTTTTATCTTCACCTATTGACTAAGGATCATTAAAAATAGGTAAATTAATAAAATTTCTTATACTAGATGTACTACACAAGTATATACTATATTATTTTTTTAATTATAATTCTCCCATCTTTGAATAAAAATAAATATTCAAAGGTATTTTGAATGTTTAAAACGATGAGCCTCAGTGAGTGGAATAACAGACGTTCTTTAAAAATAAAATGCTAATATAAACAACGCGGAAAAATATTAATTTTACTAAAACATTCGTGCTTCGTTTAAATCGTGCTCCCAAGTAAAAACGAATCGATTTGGCCGTGCGTAAACAAAATGTGTCGCCGCACGTTTAATAATAAATTGATGGAAACGGTCGCACGTTAAAAGCAACAACAATGCTGAAATAAAATAAAAAACGATCCCCCACAGAGGAGAACGAAGGCAAACGGCGCGTTGCATTGTTTTAACAGCGTTAAATTTAATATTATTTATAACATTTATTTTTAGAACGTATTTGACGTCAGTTTTTAAAATTTATTTATAAAATCCCGCCCGTTAACTTTGTAATTCGACCGAATTTTTACGGATATTTTACCGTGCGTGTCATACAATTCGTACACTAAAAACGGCAATTTGCACAATTTGCAGATATTAATTTGGCGTTGTGATGCGTTAGAGCCCTGGAACAAACTACAATGGACCCCAAAATGCCGAATGCGCCGCCCCAACAGTTCTGCGTCAGGTAAATACCGGAAAATATTAACATATAACTCCTGGAATAATTAATTGGTGATTTGCAGGTGGAACAGTTATCAGTCGAACTTGCAGAACGCGTTCCCTAAACTCCTGACGTCCGAACACTTCGTCGACGTGACGCTGGCCTGCGAAAACGAAATGCTGAAGTGCCACAAGGTCGTGCTTTCCGCATGTTCGACCTATTTCGAGAAGCTCCTGTTGGACAACCCCTGCCAACACCCCATCATTTTCATGAAGGACATGAAGTAAATACAAACCTTTTCTCACCTTCTTTAAAATCGCTGGAAGTAAAGTGTCCGGAACACTTCGGAATGTGCCCGAGTTCTTCAAACACGTGTGATTTCTACCACATTTTAAATAATGCGTTTATTATTGTACCAGTTTAGATTTAGATTTAGATTTAGATTTTAGATGTTAGGCTGCTTAAACAGCGTTGAAACAAACACAAATAATTTTGTTTCGTCAGGTTCGCCGAGATGCAGAGCCTGGTGGACTTCATGTACAAGGGCGAGGTGAACGTGACCCAGGACGACCTGCCTTCGCTGCTCAAGTCGGCGGAGGCGTTGCAAATACGCGGACTGTGCGGCTCCGATCAGCTCCTGAACCCGCACACATTCGGCAATCTGAAGGCGCAACAGCCGGCCCAACCGTCCGCCACGCCGGTCGTCAAGACGGTCAACTGCGTGACGAAGCCGACGAACGCCACACCCGAAGTGAAGAAGGAGGAGAAAATCGAACAGGGATCGGAAAGCAACAACGCCACGTCCAGCGATTGCGACTCCAACGACGGCATGCTGCAGATCAAGGGTGAACTGCTCAAATGGATGACGTACAGTCCGGTTAATAACTACGTATGTTTTTTGTAGAGGACGTAGAGAACGAAATGGATGAAGAGGACTCGTATTTCGATGGTGATGGATTGATGGACACGGAGTTCAGCGAAGAGGATGGTGTTGTAAATACCGGCAGCAACGTTGATATTAAAACTGAGACGCCTGAATTTGCGATAGCCAACGTGTCCTGTCAATACGATGGAACACCTGGTAAGTTTAAACACTATTATTAACGCATATTAACGCATATTTGACTTATTTATTACTTTATTGTGCCAGGTTCGGCTAACAGAAGGATCCGACGTTCGGACGAAGAGCTTCGACGGGCGGCCGAGTGCATAACACGCGGCCAAACCTTCCAAACCGTCTCCGACCAGTTCAACATACCCATATCCACAATCAGGTAAGGCGATCAGGCTCCGCCTACATCCGCACGCTAACGCAACCCGCATTTCTCCTTTGCAGATTCTACATGGCCAGAAAGGGGATTTTACCGAGACGCAAGAGGGGCAGGGCGTGCGCCGGTCCGACGGGCATGGGCATGGGCATGGGCCTGGCCGCGATACCGGTGACGTCGTACAACACTCCCGGCAACACGTCCCCGATAGGCCCGCCGTACCACATCGTGCACTACAAGCTGCCGCAGCTCGGCGTCTCGAAGCTGAAGTAGGACGGCGGAACAATAAGGGTTCTTGTATGAGTTCTGGTTTACTTTTGTTTTTTTTTTCGGCAAGTCGTGTTTTGTGTCCGTCATTACATTTCATCATATACATATTTTTTTTTCTGCGCATGTTTATTTATTACCATTTCGTTCGAATAAGGATCTCATTTATTTGTGTCTGAACTGAATAACTCGTAGGTTTATTTAGGTTTAAGTTAGTTTCGCTGCCAAATAAGATTTGTCCCGATTTGGTTTTTGTATTTAAAAAGAAATAATGAGAACACGTTTCAATCATGTAAAATTAAGGAGAAAAACTGTATTTTTTCTTACTGTACTCGTAGAAAAATATGTCTTCTTTAAGCGATAAGGAAATATTACCAAGTGGTTTTTTAGAAACACTTTTTAGGATTGTGAAGTAGTGTAAATGGAGAATTATGGAATAGACAACAAAAATGTACAAATCATACATTGATATTATTATTGTTCGATTAATTTTAAAACAATTTCGTCGTGCTAGTCTTTTTTTTTTTTTTTTTGATAATTTTTCACGCTGCCATTCATTTAGTTTTACGTCTGTGTTTCGTTTCGACGCACCGCAGTATTCCGGGCCAGTCCCGCATCATTTTCAATTGACACTGAATCAAAACAACTAGGCTTCCAAAAACAAAAGAAAAAACTAAATAAAAAGATTTGTAGATAAGCATTTATTTTGTCGTATAATGTACAATTGTTCGAGGACCTCATAAAACTCTCAGTATACGTAAGAGATTGTGTGTGTGTACTTAAGAAATTTGTAAAAAACTCGACTGAGAAATGTGGCAGCTCCCTCGAGACCCATTTTTTGAGCAATACGTTTGTACTAAGAAACGCTTACTTTTTACGTGACTTAAAAAGAAAAACAAGAAAACAAAACGACCGACTTCTGTTTTTATTTTTTAATTTATTTTATTATGAATACAACAATGCAATCGCCGCCAGTGATATGAACTAAAATAACTTGTTTTAATTTTCGTTTTCTCGATTCTCTCGACATAGTACCATAATTGAAATAGTTGTTAAACCGCACCAAACCTCATATAAAAGAAAAAAGAGAAGTATATAAGTGCGGGAGGGGGCGTGGCTGAATCTGTTTGGACTCGCCCACGCCCGCCTCCCCAGAAACAACCGAGACACCACGTTCGGGTGCCAGAGCCCTTTCTAAACTGTAAAAAACAATCGTATATATTATATAAATATATATATATATATATATATATATATATTATGACGCACGTCCTCGATTTCATCGTCCGACCTTTTATGTGTTTATATACATATACTGCGAGGCAATTATGAAACGGGACGAAATCGAGGCCGTCGCCCTCCCCCACCCCCCATTTAATTAATTAAATGTAAGGTTAGGCTTTAAGGTATTGTTTAGGAAACATAGACTTTCGACTCCGTTTTTTTGTGTTACGTTTCTGGTCCATTTTTCCTACGTCCCTTCGACCCCCGTTTTAGTTTGTAGATCGTGTATATTAGTTTAGAAGAGATTTTTCGCTGATTTCACAGTACAGGGTGAACTGTCCTTGCAGTATTTTCCTAGACCACCCCCAACCCCTCAGCCGCCGTCAAGTTTAGTTTAGGTCGTGCAGCTCCGTTCTTTGTTTTTTAATCCCTTTGCCCCTCCCCCTGTAAAGTATATTATGTGTACAAGTGCCATCTACAATATATTTTTCTAGTTACATAGAGCGCTTATGTCTCGTGACTTAGACACTGTATACAGTATTCGTTCGTAAATATACAAGTATTATATACAACCCATGAGAGTTTTATTTAAATTAATAAACAATTACTTATATGATTTTCTTTGTACTTTTGCTTTAACGTCATTGTATTTTTTAATTTTTAGTTATTTAGGAAATGCTTATAAAATTAATTATTAAAAAGCATTCTTGTTCATCAATCAAACACCACAGTTTTCGATAAGTAAATTTTATTATTAAAATAACAAATAAGATTAATTGCTGTAAAGTTTGATGGTGCTGTCGGCTCCCGAAGAAAACACCCACGGCTGCCAGGGATGGAAATGCACGGCGAAAATACCAAAATCATTGAACTGTTCGTGGTTTTGCAATCTTTTCAGAGGCACAATTAGAGGATTTTGCATCAAATCGCTGTAACAAAAACAAAATATTAAACATCTTGTTAGCCGCCACCATTATTGCATTAACTTACTTATACACCATCCCGTGAGAAATAATCAGACTCCTGTCGTCCGAACCAGAGGCAAACAACGGATATCGTTTATGGAAGGCCACTCCTCTGACCGCTGTACCGTGCAACCTCAAAGTCTGGTATGGTTTTGTGCTTAAATCTAGATCGAACCAGAGCATTTTCCTGTCATAGGTGCCCACCAGTAAATTATCGCCGCCCGGGTGGATAGCCATGGTCGAAATCCATTTGGAATTGGTCATTAATTTTTTCATCAACGTTTGCTTGACCAGATCGTAAATCCTGACGTGTCGTTGCGTGGCAACGAATAAGAACGGCTTAGTTGGATGGAACAGAACGTTCTGTATTAACCCCTTGGACTTTGCGAAAGGTATCTGCGAACGCCTACGCGATATTTGCGAGATGAGAACCGATCTGTTGGCCCCGTCGGGCATTACGGAGGCGAAATAATCACCTTTTCCGTGCCACGTTACTTGCGTCACCTCCTTGAAGTGTTTCAAGACGATTCTGTAGCCTCTTTCGTACTGTTCTTCGTCCGGTTCTGACCATTCGACCGTCGTTCTGATCCGTTCGCTCACAACAACGTCCGAGTTGGGCGACTCCTTTAGAACGTCGTCCGTCTTGGACACGACCAAAGTGTCGCCTACTTTCGGATTGATCAACAGCACTCGATTGGCGGACGCCACCAGCACCAATGACAAGGCGGAATTAGGACACCACTCCACTGAGCGAACAATTCCATCGGTTTTGACGGTACGCAAGCACCTGCCGGTGTTTATTTCCCAAATTTTGACGGTAAAATCATCGGAGCCGCTTAACAAGTACTGTCCGGTTTTATCCGTACTTATAGTACGGACCATGTCCGTGTGTCCCTTGTACTCGATCGCTAGAGTGGTGGGGAACGGTTGCAGATCTTTGGGACTCGGCAGCTTGGGTACCAGACTCTCGGGTTCGATGTTCAGCTTCATCTTAATCGCCCTCGGGCACAAGTACAGGTCCAGGCATCTCAAAAACCGTTCCTTTATGTACCGAGGATAGGCGGGCACCTTGCGTAAGGACTCGAACTTCTGCGGCACGAAGTGCAGCTTCCTCTTCCACGGCGCATTCTTCAACTTGTTCCATTCTTTTAGTTCCTTCGCATCGAACAGATACTCGGGCGGAGGGTTGTAGCTTTCCGCGTGGCCAGGCAATAAACGTTTTGGCGCCTGTATGTGTTTGTGGATTCGTCTCATCTCCTCTGCCTGATCGTCCGTCTCCCACAGCATGTAAAACTGGGGCTCTTTCTTGGCCCTCAGCTTCGCCTGTTCTTCACGAGTTTTGATCCAGCCCATTTTCAAGGCATGCACAAGTTTTGACACCTGTTTTGCTTCAGATTTGCTGGGCAAAAAGGAACGTTTGTGTTCGGGGAATTTGCGGATCGGCATCTGTTCCACTTGATTTGTGAACCATTCGATCCATGGCTGAAAAATTAACAATGAACTCATTGTTTATTTGGCAGAGACTATTGACTTACCGCATATTCATCGAAATTAACGTCTGGAATTTGTTGGGCTCGCACTCGTTTGATTAATTTAATATCTTCCTCGCTCAATACGACGTCCTGTCCTGTTTGTGGGTCTTTTACAGTTCTCCAGAAGTCAGGATCCTCCATTCTTTTCAAGAACTCATCCAACTGATCACCCTTTTGTGGTTTTATTATTTTGTTACCATCCCAGTCATATCCTAATGAAATACATAGATTTTAGATAGTACTTTTCAAATTTAGTTTATTAAAGTACTTACCTAAATGTTTGTATTCATCATACCAATTCATGGGAATATTGCCTACTGTATTCCTTATGTCCTCTTCATCTGATGTGTCATTTTCAGCATACTCATCATGATTGGAACCGTTTCCATTTGTTATTTCTTTTTCTGTATTGTGAAATTCATTTTCACTTTCTGCTTCCTCCTCCTCCTCCTCCTCCTCCTCCTCATCTCCTTCAATACTATCACTTTCTTCTTCATCATTTTCTTCTTCGCTGTCCTTCTCACCTTCCTCATCACTGTCTTCATCATTGTCTGTTCCTTCCTCCCCGTCACTTGATCCGTAAAATTGATCGTCGTTTTCGTCTTCCGACTCTTCTATTTCACGTTCTGAATCTGAACTGTCGTTGTCACCGTTTACTTCAGTTAAAAAGTCCTAAAATTTTTATTATTTTTTAATATCATACATGTTTTCGATATATCTTGACTCACCTCCTCTTCCGAGTCATTGTCTTCCACCGGTTCGACCTTTTTGGGATCTTCTTGTGCTTTTCTTTTTAAATTATGCTCCTTTTTACCCATTTTACTAAGTTATTTACACTACAGCATGTCACACGTGAAGAACAACAAATTAAGAGGTTAGAAATTAGAATTAACTAATAGTTTTCTATTATAATATAAAATTGCGCCATCTCGTAGTGGACATAGAAACCACTACTATTCATAAAAAAGAATTTATTTTAGACAAAATCATTGTACTTTTCCTTACTACGGGATGACGCTACTTTATATTATAAGAGAAAATATTGTTTCTTTAGAATCCTTTCATTTTTATTTCCTACTCGTACTCATAGAAAACCTACTCGTACTCTCTACTACGTAGATTTTCTATGCTCGTACTCATACTGCCAAAATATAAAAACTACTACCTCAAAAACCTCGCTCTCTCTTTAAAACTGTCACAGTTTTGTGTACAAAATGTTCTTATTATTATTATTATTATTATTATTATTATTATTATTATTATTATTATTATTATTATTATTATTATTATTATTATTATTATTATTATTATTATTATTATTATTATTATTATTATTATTATTATTATTATTATTATTATTATTATTATTATTTATTGTCATGTGTACGTTGTAACTTATTTTTTATTATTATTTTTTTATCGTACAATAATTGGTTATAACCTCAATATGTTTTAATACTCAAAGTTGTTTTGTTTCTATTTTATAAATATTTTTTGTTTGTTTCGGTTCTGTTTGCTGTTCAATCCATCAGTGCTAATTTTTTTTTTAATCGTCAAAAATTAATAAAAAATGTAATTTTATTTGTTTTATTTTTTTAAAATAAAGTTTTCAAAATATTTCACTCATTACAAAATAAGTTATATTGAAGGTAAATGAAATAAAACACAAATTACATTTACTTGATCTTTTGAATTGTTTTGTCTGATTTTTTGAAAATTCTGTATGTGTAATGACAGTATTAAATAAAGATATATATTACTTGAAATATGTTGTTTCATTTTTCCTATCATTTAAACCTAATTTAATATATTTTTCTTTAAATTTAAAGTATCAGGATTTTCCCGCCATTTTTTAAAAATTTGAATTTTCCCGCCTTTTTGTATTAGGAGCTACACACCTCCTCGCATTTCTGTTATCCCGATACAAAATTTAAAAATCGCTAAAATTTCATATATTTTGCGATTTTGTACCAGGATCACAGAAACGCGAGGAGGTATTTTCCCGCCAAAAATGTATCAGGAGTTTTCCCGCCATTTTTTAAAAATTTGAATTTTCCCGCCTTTTTGTATTAGGAGCTACACACCTTCTCGCATTTCTGTTATCCCGATACAAAATTTAAAAATCGCTAAAATTTCATATATTTTGCGATTTTGTACCAGGATCACAGAAACGCGAGGAGGTATTTTCCCGCCAAAAATGTATCAGGAGTTTTCCCGCCATTTTTTAAAAATTTGAATTTTCCCGCCTTTTTTGTATTAGGAGCTACACACCTCCTCGCATTTCTGTTATCCCGATACAAAATTTGAAAATCGCTAAAATTTCATATATTTTGCGATTTTGTATCAGGATCACAGAAACGCGAGGAGGTATTTTCCCGCCAAAAATGTATCAGGAGTTTTCCCGCCAATTTTTAAAAATTTGAATTTTCCCACGTTTTCTTTATTAGGAGCTACACACCTCTTACATTTCTGCAATTAATTAAAATTTTCGATTTCTTATGAGCTGTTTTCTCCCCATTTTCGTAACAAAAATTTTTCCGTCTTTTTTTGAATTTATGAATATTTTTTTAAATATTTATTTACTTACCTCTTTTATAATAGGTTTATGTGATATTATTAAATAAAAGACTAAATTAATTTTAATTTTTATTTATTTGATACACTATAAACAATTCTTACAGAATTTATTGTTACATGTTAAAGTAAATTTGCCCTCTATGCGCAACAGATTAAATTATTAGTGAACTCGCTGGCGTTAATAACGAAATCTGTAATACATATTATAAAAGTTTCGTATACATTAGCTAAAAGTCACTAGTGTGTCGCACAATAATTCAATTTATTTAAACTATTATTTAATAATTTGACAATTCGAGACCGCTAAATATGAAATGAAGTGTATATATGTACGAAGGTCCGAGAATAATTAAAATTTGAAATTAATCGTTTCCTATACCATAATTCAACAAATTTAGCATATTTTTATTAAGACACAGAATGGGAAGCGAGTTTCTTATCATTTCTACTATTCTTTTAAAAAATTTAAATTTTCAGGACTACAATATTAATAATTGTGAAACGTATATATTTAATATTTTACCATATATATGTATTTATAATAATGTGATTTTTAACAATATTGCGTAGTTTTGTAGAAATAATGTCTCTGATAATCTCAACAAATTTGTACATCAGTTCTATTGTATCAATTGTAAAATAATTACGGAAGAAAGATAAAAAATAAAACTAGTTCTAGTTTAAAAAACTCATTTAAGAGATTGGCATCCTCATGGTTTCGCTGTTGTTTTATTTTCCCTCAATTCCTCCAACTAAAACAAAAGAACATATTAATTAATGGTTCAAAGTTATGACGGTTTATCATACTTCTCCTTCGGAGTCGACGGAATCGTTGTCATCGTCAGATCCATGCAGAGAACCGGATGGGGTGGTGAATTTACTGTTGCTTGGCGATGGAGGCTCCGAAAACGGTTTAGGGTACTTCAAAGTACCCATTGCTGAAGAAATTTTCTCCTTATAATCCGGATATACTGTTGTCAAAACCTTCATCCTGGCCTGTCTGTAATACTATTAAAAAACTAGTTATAATATAAAAATATAGTATAATTTTTACTAAAAATTATACTTACTAGACTCCTAGATTCCTCCAGTCTAACATATCACTCAACCGTTCAGTTCTGTTCCTTTGTATGATCCTTTGTCTTCTGTTTAAACGTGCGAAGTCGAACATGTACTGCGCCAACTGTTGTAGCGAATCTTCCAAGCCAATGTACCTCCTGAAAACAACGTAAATTCCGTAAGATATCGGGTCGGCAATGTGCTCCTCCATAAAACAACCGAAACCGGACAGGTTGGCGGTGATGCTGGGGATTCCCAGAACGGTACATTCGGCCGGAGTGTAACACCACGGTTCATAATAACTGGGGAACACACCCAAATGACAACCTCTCACAAACACCTCGTAGTCCAACCCGAATAAGGGGTTGGAGGGGCTCAAAAACTGCGGATGGAACACCATCTTAGAAACATTGATTGTTAGACAGAGTTTAAAGAGGAATTAAGACAAGTACTTTGACTCGATCGTGCGTTGTGTTGAACATGTTGCATCTCCTAACTGAGTTCAGATCAGGGTCATTCCAGTCGTCGACAACGTTGTGTGTAGTTACTGGAGGTAGGCCGTCCCGCTGTAGCGAATATATACAACGTTTCAGACGAATCAGGTTGTCCTTTTGTAGCAGTTCACCGTCCAATGGCAACTTCCCGCTAAAACATGGGATTTTATTACCTAATTGAAAGGGGCAGGGATTGGATTTGTTACCTTAAACATATTCCTGGGAAAATTGCCTACTGTATTCCTTATGTCCTCTTCATCTGATGTGTCACTTTCAGCATACTCATCTTGTTTCAAACTGTTTCCATTTATTATTTCTTTTTCTGTATTATTAGTTTCACACTCACTTTCTACTTCCTCCTCCTCCCCCTCCTCACCTTCAATACTATCACTTTCTTCTTCATCATTTTCTTCTTCGCTGTCCTCCTCACCTTCCTCATCACTGTCTTCATCATTGTCTGTTCCTTTCTCCCCGTCACTTGATCTGTAAAATTGATCGTCGTTTTCGTCTTACGACTCTTCTATTTCGTGGTCTGAATCTGAACTGTCGCCACTGTTTACTTCAGTAAAGTCCTAAAATGTTTATTATTTTTTAATATCACGGATGTTTTTGAAATATCTTGACTCATTTTCTTCCACCGGTTCGACCTTTTTGGGTTCTTCTAAGTGTATATAGTCTTTGCAACAAAATAAGAGGATAGAAATTAGAATTTACCAACAGTTTTCTATTATAATATAAAGTTACGCCGTCTCGTAGTGGACATAGAAACAACTACTATTCATGAAAAAGAATTTATTTTAAACAAAATAATTGTACTCTTCCTTATTACGGGATGTCGCTACTTTATATCATTGCGCCATCTCGTAGTGTGTGTAAAAACCACTAGTATTCATAAAAAAGAATTTATTTTAGACAAAATAATTGTTTCTTCCTTACTACAGAATGTCCCAATTTAAAATAATTTTATTTTAATATTATTTAATGAATAAACACATTACGTTTATTTCACATTATTTATTATTAACAATATTTGAAATTTTAATCGGTTTCAAGAAGTCTTCATTGTTATTGCCTACATTCACACCAAACAATAACCCCAAAAACATGGCGACCGTGTCCAATTAAAAAAGACAAAAACAAATTTGAAAACGACAAATGTACGGACAACTTCGTGAAAAATTCAAACTGACCGAAAGACTACTGGTGATAGTGCTTGTGCTGGTGTTCATTTGGGTCTGTCAGGAAATTCTGTAGACATGTCAAAACACAAGGTGTCTTATTTCTTCAACCCCGACGTCGGGAACTTTCACTACGGCACCGGACATCCCATGAAGCCGCATCGCTTAAGCGTCATACACAGTTTGGTCCTGAACTATGGGTTGAACAAGCACATGCAAATCTACAGACCATACAAGGCTAGTGTGCATGATATGTGCAGGTTTCACAGCGATGAGTATATTGGTGAGTGTTTCTTTGATGTTGAATTGAATGGCATAATGAATTTCATTTATAGATTTTCTCCAGCGTGTGACACCACAGAATATTCAGGCATTTACTAAACATCTAAGCCACTACAATGTAGGGGATGATTGTCCAGTTTTCTATGGTCTTTTTGACTTTTGTTCAATGTATACTGGCGCCAGTTTAGAGGGGGCAATGAAATTGAACAACAACCACTGCGATATCGCCATTAATTGGTCAGGGGGTTTGCACCATGCTAAAAAATTTGAAGCTTCAGGCTTCTGTTATGTGAATGACATAGTGATCGGCATTTTGGAACTGCTCAAATACCACCCCAGAGTGCTATATATAGACATTGACGTGCACCATGGCGACGGGGTGCAAGAGGCCTTTTATCTAACAGACAGGGTGATGACAGTAAGTTTCCACAAATATGGCAACTACTTTTTTCCCGGGACTGGAGACATGTACGAAATCGGGGCGGAAAGTGGGCGGTATTATTCGGTAAACGTGCCACTGAAAGAGGGAATCGACGATCAGAGTTACTGGATGGTTTTCAAGCCTGTAATATCAAATGTTATGGAATTCTTTCAGCCGACTGCGATCGTCCTTCAATGCGGCGCCGATTCTTTGGCCAACGACAGGTAATTTAAACTTATATCGCCCGAATTATTTATATCTGATTGTCTGGGATGTTCCAGGTTGGGCTGCTTCTCCTTGAGCACAAAAGGACATGGGCAATGTGTGGAGTTTGTGAAGAGTTTAAATGTTCCTACTTTGGTAGTTGGTAAATATTCTATAAAGATGATTTTAAAGCTTGCTGAACATTGATAATTTATTTCAGGAGGTGGAGGTTACACACTGAGAAACGTAGCAAGATGTTGGACATATGAAACCTCACTGCTAGTGGATGAACAAATCTCCAATGAACTCCCATATACCGAGTACCTCGAGTTTTTCGCCCCTGATTTCACTCTCCATCCGGAAGTTGTCACACGAACAGAAAACGCAAACAGCAAACAATATTTGGAGGCAATCACCAAATTCACATACGATAATTTAAAAATGTGTCAACATTCGCCCAGCGTTCAAATGCATGACGTACCGGGCGATATGATTAAAGAGGACGAAAAAGTGAAGGAGGAAGACGATCCTGATGTAAGGATCAGTCAGGATTTGGAGGATAAGATGGTGGAGGCGAAAAATGAATTTTATGATGGGGATAGAGATAATGATAAAGATGATGTTAAGACTTGACAGTAGATATTAAGATGGAAAAGTAATATTCCGTTAGATTAAGTGCAGTTGTTCACTGTGTGATATTTTATGTCCTTTTATTAAGCTATTAAAGAAATTCGTGTCTTATTATATTATTTAATAAATTTTAAAATAAATATCAATTCTCTGTGAAGAAATAATTAAAAAAGTTTCCATAATCATTTACCATTTTGTCTATAAAAGGTACATAAAAGAAAATCTTATTGTATGTTTTATTTCTTCAATAAATTTTTATAGTTTTTAAATAAATAAACAATATACAATATATTAATTAACAAAATATTAATCATTTTCTTCCACATCATCAATAAAGTACAAAAACGCATCGTCTTCATAAGTAGGAAAATAGTACCTGAAAGGAAACTGAATAAATCTCGAGTTCTCCAAATTTCAAACATTAACTCACTCAGGTTGATCAAAGGTGTTTAGTTTGGGCAATTTACAATGTCCTTCTGTAGTTAAATGTCCAATTAAGTTCTCAAAACTCTTATCACAATACAAGCATTTCTTGTTGTGGGCCTGTCTTCGAATATAATTAACAAGTTTGATCTTCTGGTAGAAATCTAATTGTTTGGTATTTTCAACAAAATCAAAGTCATGATCAGCCTCCATGTGCAAACACAATGTGTTAATATTGTCCTCCTTTTTATCACAAAACAGACAGTTAATTTCATCCTGCATTTCCTTCCAATCAGAGTACTCTTCATCAGTGTTTTGCTGTCCATGTGGCAAAGCATACCTGTCATCCTCATTCTGCACATCTTCCCAAGTCTTATCCACCTCCAAATAGTTAACAATATAGAACCTGTCATAAGTTTTGTCTGCAGGATTAATCCTTTTGTGCAATTTCTTCCTCATGTGCTCCTTTAATGTGTTCCATTCTGGAAACGTTTTTTCACAATAAATACACTGCAGTTCAGTTATTTTCCCAGCAATTTTCTCAATCAGTTCCTCAATGTAGACTAGGTTTTGCGGATTGCCAAGCTGCAAGTTATGTTTTTCTGATAAATGTTGGAGAAACTCAGGCCTTGTGCCTTCTATAATTAGTTTGCAAAACAAACATTGCCTTGTGTAAGATTTGTCAGTGCGTTCGAATTCTTGCACTTTTATCGCTTCATTCAACTTTAATTTGTGTCTCAGTTCTTTGTCCTCTTTTAGCAGTGTAGAAAGTAAATAGTATTTAGGTTCAGAGTCTTTTATTTGTACACTTGGAATTATTTGTTCCATGTTTGTTGTTTTGAACTTATCATTCCAGTAGTTTATGTATCTAAAATGTACAAGTTATAATCCAAAATTAAACGACAAAGATTTAAAATATACTCTGGTAGGTTTGGTATGTTTTGCACGTCCTCAATAATCAAACTGTGTTCCTCAAATAAATGTTTGCAGAACAAAACCATGTCGGTCTGTAAATTATATTCCTTAGAACATAAAAAGCATTTCGTTAATTGATTTTCTTGTTGGTTTCTTCGTTTTGTGTCTTCAAATGACAAAGGACCGAACATGATGTTAATGTTGACAGACTGTTTCAAAACAACTACAAAGTTAGGTTAGAAAAAAAAATTAGGCAGAAGTATGGGGAAAATAAAATGTCTCGAGGCTTTTAATAATATATATATATATATATTTATAACATCAACATAACAAAATAATCATTTACATTTTAACAATTAATTGGCAACAATTGACATTAAAGCTTTCTTTACTCTAAAATTACATTTTCCAAAATTTATTTTATAATTTTAGTACAATGTTTAAATTTTAAATGTACTACTTTAAAATTAATATTTGTAGGCAGTGTTTCTATTTTTTAAAACTATTATCATTGTTTTTTATTTATTTTGGTTGAACTTTCCTAATTGTCGCATCCATTAAATTGTCAACTAAATTATCAATGGGTTTGATGATAAAAGGAATCGTGACTAAACCAATGGTTGTTACTGTATATTTTCTTGTGTTTTTAGGTAATTTTTCCACTCTTTTGAGCAAATAATTTGATACAGCGCAAACTCGATTTATCGTTGCCCCGGGTATAATGACGGAGGCCAAAAATTGCCATAAAAGCGTATCAATTGTTGTGTATGTCACTTTTTTAATGTGATTTCTTTCATTCTTGTTCGTCTGAAAAAAATTTAAAAATTAACCTACAGTATATACAAGTAAGGGTACGAACAAATGTACAAAGAGTTGCATAACGTTAAAATGTTCTCAATAAACATAAAATTATTGTAATTTATGCTTTACCTCGTACGAATTAATACTTTTATCAATAGTATCCGCTAATACATAAAGTGTGGCGACTCCGTAAGTTGCGTTAACCCATTTGCTGCCAATCCACCCCCTAAATGCCTCGCCCACCTCGTTCGCATAACCTAAAACAACAACGGACAACAATTCAAAACGGTTTTATTATGTAGAAAACATACCCAAATATCTGATGGGTGTTTCCCTATACAAATCCTTTGGTTTTGGTGCGTCCATCACGTTTAATCGCGTTGGAACTACTGACTGCTCAATTATTATTATGTTTTGATTGTCACTATTATTGATGTTGTGTAGTAGTTAACTGTGATTTCACAAATGAAAATAAATACGCGGAATTGTTAATTTCGTAAAAGGTTTAAGGGTTTTCAACGGTGGATTTTAGGTAGTCGTTTATCTCTAGTTAATTTGTTAATAAAAGACAACGGCCTGTTGGTCTAGGGGTATGATTCTCGCTTCGGGTGCGAGAGGTCCCGGGTTCAAATCCCGGACAGGCCCAGACTACTTTTTTTACTTCTTTCTGAAACTCGTACCCATAATCAAAACAAATGAAATTGAAATAAAGTTTTCTCCTTAAATTAATCTGAGTGTCAAGTTAAATTAATCCCTAGTGTACAACATTAAACAATTAAAACTTTATTGCTTTATTATCTAACAGTAACTGGAATAATTCAGTTTAAATACGCTGACTTTATAAACCAGAAGGAAAGTTCCAGCTTTTATCGCCAGTTTGAATAACACTTAATCTGTTTATAAATGACTGGTATATTTTTAGCTGCCCACAACATTATTCAGGTCGAGCATATTAACTTCAATATTAGTATAGTGAGCGCAACGCTTGTCAAAATGTCTCAAATCGACTCTGAATTCACAGGAATTGAAGCGATTTTAGAAAAACTGTCGATAGAAGACCGCACTCTTGTCAAAGATGTTTTGTACGGTAAAGAAACTTAGTAAGTAAACAATCATAAGTTCCAGAAGCTGTTAAATAGTAATAACAATAATAATAATGTTTCAGCACTTTCGAAGTGTCAAAAGAAGCTTTACAACTTGCACAAGCTTACCACATCGAATTGAAAACGTGCGGATTCAAATCGAAAACGGAACAAACGCGGTCGTCAAGACTAACACGCGTCGGAGTCTTCCAACATGCCACACCTTTACCCACATCGTCGCCGATCTTGGAGATGCGCGAAGCTGTCTTCCAACTAGCAAAAAATGCCATCGCGATTGCCGCAGCGGCCAACGTCAACGTGTTCTGCTTTCAGGAAGCTTGGAGTAAATACTAAGGTGTTTGGTCGATTAAATTTAATTGAAACGGTTGCAGATATGCCCTTCGCGTTTTGCACGAGAGAAAAGGATCCGTGGTGTCAGTATGCGGAGGATGCGAAGCACGGACCGACCACAAAATTCTTGCAAACTGTAATGAAATTATAGATGATGGTGTGAGTCGATTAAATGTTGGTTTTGTAGCTCGCAAAGGATAACAACATGGTGATAATATCACCAATATTGGAAAGAGATGAAGAACACGGCGACACGATCTGGAACACGGCCGTTGTGATCGACAATCACGGTGATTACTTGGGGAAGCATCGCAAGAATCACATACCTAGGGTCGGTGATTTTAACGAGTCCACATATTATTTTGAAGGCAACACGGGACATCCAGTTTTTGAAGTAATTTACCGCGTTCATTATTTCAGATTTGTTTTCTTATTCGCATTGTTTCAGACTGAATTCGGCAGGGTGGCTGTAAATATTTGTTACGGACGTCATCATCCTTTAAACTGGCTAATGTTTGGAATAAATGGTGCAGAACTCGTCTTTAATCCATCCGCCACGGTATTGGAGACAATAAAATTGTAATTCGTTCTTTTAAAATCTCTATTTTCTCATTATAGGTGGGCGAATTGAGTGAACCTCTGTGGGGAATCGAAGCCCGAAACGCTGCAGTGGCGAACGGCTACTTTGCCTTCGCTATTAACCGTGTCGGCACTGAAACGTTTCCAAATGAATTCACGTCCGGCAACGGAAGACCCGCCCACAAAGATTTCGGACATTTTTACGGTTCCAGTTATGCGGTCGCACCCAACGGCACTAGATCAGAGGTAAAATTGCAAATAAAATTACTTGGCTGACTGACTGCTTATTTTTGTCGATTTCAGGGGTTATCGCGGACGAAAAACGGTCTATTAGTGACCGAATTGGATTTGAATTTGTGTCGGCAAGTGCGAGATCATTGGGGATTTCAGATGACACAACGATTGGATTTGTACGCGGAATCATTACCGAGAGCGGTCAAGCACGATTTTAAGCCGCAGATTATCAGAAAACAATTTTAATTTTAATAAATTAATTTTTTTGTAATCGTTTTAATTTTTATTCACCCCGAAATTTTAATGTTTCATCCGAATGTGGCTCTTTTCTCGCAGCGCCATCTCTCGTCGGATAGATGTTCTCCGAGCTAAACAGGTCGGTGAGCGCGCCATCTTTCGGTGTTGTTGCCGAGTCCGTCGCAGTGTTACAAAAAGAGGTGCGTGGTCCGGAGTCCGGACCTGTGTTAGAGAATTATCTGTCAAATTTAAAGTTTCAAATAGTATTTTATCCAATTTCAGCGAAAATCAACCTCAAAATAGTAGCACAAGTTATTGATGCCAATAAATTACTATGGCAACTGCAAAAATCGTCGAATTAGACGAGACAAACACTTGTAAAATGTAATTTTCTTTGTTTGGAGGTTATGTTGTTGTTAATAACCAAATACCCGGATTATTTAAATATTCATGTTTTAAATGTGTTTTAGTTGCGAAAATGCCTTGGCCAAATATTCTTGTCCCCGTTGTAACATTTTGTACTGTTCCTTGCCTTGTTATCAGTCGCCCTCTCACTTGAATTGCAGTGAGGATTTTTATAAAGAATCAGTCATCGAGGCATTAAATGAACAAAGCGACTTGGATTCTAAAACGAAAATGATGGAGATTTTGCAAAGACAACACCACAACAACAAACTAAATCTGGATGAGTTTTCAGATGGAGATGATGGTTTAGATTCAGATGATAATGATGATATTGATGACATCACATCCAGATTGGAAGGTGTTGATTTGGATGATGCCGAAAAAGTCTGGGAGAAACTGACTGAAGATGAAAAACAAGATTTCATTGCGTTTTTAAAGTAATGTTTTATTTATTAAAATGTTGTTAGAAATTACATTTTATTTGCAGATCAGAAGATGTCACAAAGTTGATAAAACCCTGGGAACCTTGGTGGGATTATTATGATCCCAGAAAAGTTGAAATTATTGGTTGTGAGAACAAGGAATACAAAAACAATTGCCCCAAATTGGCAGAAATTAAGGATATCAAATTAATAACTGTTGGTTACATTTTTGTTTTGAGACAATATATTATAATTAGTTTTTTCAGAGCAAAACTCCATCAGAATTGTTAAAGAACAACCTAGTAAACATTTTGGCATCTTATGCCTTTACAACAAGATATTTAAATGGTGAACATTTCGATTTTGCTAAAGAAGCAGTTAGTTGTTGGGCAAACTTATCCATTTGTATCAAATCTAAGGAAAACTTACCAGATTACGAGTTTGCCATTAAATCAGTTCAACAAGAATGTTTAAATGTAATCTATTGTATTAAAATTTTTAAATTGATTAATTTTATTTCAATTTTAGACTGATTGGATTATCACAGATGAGGAAAACTTTAAAACGATGAAAAAAGACGTTACGAAAATTTTACGGGGACCTAATTTTTCCGAACCGAAGTTTTATATACTGTGTGCATTAAGTGATTTATTAAAACTGTTGAAGGTGGCAGAAAATCCGCAAGAAAAAGAAACATTTGGTAAGAGTTTTCCAAACGATCATTTTCCCAGCGTTAAATTAGAGAGCAAAGAACATATTATCAGTTACGAAAAAAAAATCGAATACTTTTTGTCTTATGTTAAAGATTGTTATCAGGTTTAAATTTGTATTTTTTTTGTAAATAAAGTGAATTATCTTTGTACATTTACTATTGCCATCTATGTATTAAACGATTAACAAATATGCGTATTAATTACCGGGGTCTGTGATGTCTAAAAATATAAACAAATACTTCAACGTAATTGAAGTTTTCTGCAACTGAAATAAATGGTGGTGCCTGTTTGACAACAGATGGCCACATCCTACTTAAATATTTTTTCTCGTGAAAATCATACTTGGTACAGAATTCGGTGATTATAAAAGTAATTTGTTGTTTCTGATAAAAACTTAAACGTTTGGGGGTGTTGTCAAAATAGTTAATCTAAAATGAAATTTGAAAAAATAAAAAGTGTTTTCTGTAGTCGCGTGCATAGGTGTTATTTACTTTCACCGATAGACGTCGACACACGCATCACCGATCTTAGACGTACGTCCCGTATGAGAACCGTGCGTTAGACAAGGACGGTTGACGAAAAACCGACAGTACAGAACGCGTGCGATTCGATCCATGAACAACACAACCTATGCGAGTGGTTCCGCCATTGTCGCGATCGCGCAACGCCATATTTGATCGTCCATTCGTAAACAAAGCGGGCCGGCAGGATAATTTCTAATCGCCATGGCCGACCAAGGCATGATGTGCGAGGTTGAGATGCAGCCCGAGATACAGGAGTGCGTCGAAATCGAGGCGATACCGGTCGACATATCGGACACGGTCGAAACGATCGTGGAGTGCGGCGGCGAGCCAATGATGTCGATGCAGGGCCTGGAGGGCCGAGACATCATCCTGGAAGCGCAGGAGGAAATCATCGATGATTCGGGCGATCCCCTCAGCCTGTACGAGGTACCGGTGCCGGATGGCTCCGACCTTTACGTCGAATCGTCGCCCGGACCGTCCGGCAAACGGAGACGCCCGCCCAAGGGCAGAAACGTGCTGGGGCGTCGCGACAACGAGCTGTTGCTCAGCGAGTGTCACGCGGTGGAACAGAAGCCTCGGAAATGGGAGCAGAAGCAGGTGCAGATCAAGACGATGGAGGGCGAGTTCTCGGTCACTATGTGGGCATCTGGGGCCTCTGACGGTACGTACGTTTCTATCGTTGCACTTTGGCGAGACACGGGGGCGGCCGCGGACCGTTTCCGCTGGCCGAACCGACCGCAATTTCAGACGACGTACACTGACGGCTGTTTGTTGCCAAACAAATCCGCCATGACTGGATTTACAGCCATATTTTTTAAATGGCGCAGGAGGTAATGGTGGACCGTCATGGCCGCCTGAAATGTTTTAGCTTCTATACTCGTTTTTGCCTCTATTAACCGTTCAATCGCGACCGAAATGATCAATTGCGTCTAACAATTGCTCGTAATTTTAGATTTTTCAATCATATTTGGAAAATTGTTCTTTTTTATTGAGTGTTATTGCAGAGATTTTAAAGGTCATTCATAGATGGCGTCACTGTCGATTGCTGCATTTGTATTTTTCGTTGCCAACTTAACTTGTGCTAGGTTGAAATTAAAATAACTATTAATCTTTTTTGTTTACATACATATTTAAATTTTGGAACAAATTTTTCAGACATAACCATAACAACAGCTAAATAAATCAACAAATTTCAATATCATTGTCAGTATTAATTAAACAGTGGCACAAAAAAATGTCTGGCGACCAGCAACACTTGTACCTGTTTCGTCATGAAGTTTACTATAAGATTAAAACCATAATCATCGAGCCATCGACGGCTCGCACATACAATTCCAATCCTAACTGTAACGTCACCGTGAAAACGTTCAATTTAAAATAATTGTTGCCTATTTGTTCTAGATGAGGGCTCAAACCCGGAACCGGATCCAGACTATACTGAATACATGACCGGTAAGAAGATACCAGCCGACGGGATCCCCGGCCTGGATTTGTCGGATCCGAAGCAGCTGGCCGAGTTTGCGAGGCCCGGTCTCAAAAGCCCGAGAGTCAGACGACCCAATCAGGACACCACCGATCGGACCATCGGTAAGATCACGTTGTTGTCCTTAAAATTTGATTTTCTAATGGTCTTTCTATTGCAGCTTGTCCGCACAAGGGTTGTAACAAGATGTTCCGTGACAACTCTGCGATGCGCAAACATCTGCACACGCACGGACCGCGTGTCCACGTGTGCGCCGAATGTGGCAAGGCCTTCGTCGAGTCCAGCAAATTGAAACGCCACCAGTTGGTGCACACCGGCGAGAAACCGTTCCAGTGCACGTTCGAGGGCTGCGGCAAACGTTTCAGTCTCGACTTCAATCTTAGGTACGTTAAAAACGTCGCCAACAGGAAACCCATTTTGGATGTTTACTTACCAATTTGATTTTAGGACACACGTTCGCATTCACACCGGCGACCGACCGTATGTGTGTCCGTTCGACGGATGCAACAAGAAATTTGCGCAGTCCACAAACCTGAAGAGTCACATTTTGACACACGCCAAAGCAAAGTACGTTTCCCCCACGTTAGCGGGCTTCAATGAGGTGAATTGATTTGAACGACGTGATTTCAGGTCGCGAAACAACGTGGCGAGAACGACGAACAACATACAACTGATGCAGCCGCATTTCGTCCAGGTGGAAGTGGCCGATCCCGAATACATCGTCTACACTGATTAATTTGGTCATCAATTATAGGTATTGAGAACGTTTTACGCAAGTGTACATATTGAAATATTTGGACGCAAAAAATGACTGTAAACGTAAACGGTTGTGTCGCGTTTTTTCCTGTGGAAATGGACGAATCGGATTAGTTTTTGTATTTTACTTTGATCAAGTACAAAAATAGACTGAATGTGAGAAAGTTCGATTACATTTGTTTGTTCGTTTCGAGTGTTAATTTAAATAAATGTTTTCGATTGTTTAATAATCGGGAATTCATCAATAGATTAATAATTGATTCAGTTACGGAAATTGTTTATTTATCTTATCGTTTTAGGCTGTAAGTTATTGTAATATACTTGATATGATATATTTCTTAATGTACATAAAATGAATACATTCAAAGAGTAATAAATAATTTTTCAACTAACACTCTCGTTTTATTACGTTTAAATAAGACAATTATGTAATTAAATGTGTATTGTAGTATGTATTACAATAGAATATATTATTTAATAAACAAAAAATTTATAATTAAAAACGCCTAAACATCAATAGAAATTGCGTAACCGGTATTTACATCATTTATCACAGACAATAAAATATTAACTATCTAAATTTTTTAATAAATTATGTTTTTAGCTGACGAAATGGAATATTAACAAAATAAACAATGGAATTATGAGAGTAGGCGTTAATTTGGTCCCTGCGCCACACAATTTGATCTCGCTCTCCTAAAACAACACACAATTAATGATCTAATTCAAGTTCTTAATTGTTACGTTTACGTTTGAACTCCTGTTAATGCAGCTCATATACAAACGCCTCGGGAAATTGTTGTTTAATACTCTGTAACAAGAAAGCGACATATTATAATCGACTTGTTTCGGCGGTTCAGGAAGCAATCCCAATGTACGTTCGGCCCTCTCCCTGTTTTCCCTGCATACGTTGTTAATGACCAGCAATATCATGTTGCTGTTCGAGATTTTCTGCACCAAAAACGGCCTGCAAAAATTCATAAATTAGCTTGTGTCACGTTCCACGTTTAATATCGGTTGTTGGCACCTCGTACAATCCGTCATCGGTTTAGAGTAGCTGCTGTTACCGATTGTCGACTCGTTGTAGTGCACCAAACTGTACAAAGACATGACGGTGTCGCACGGCTCCGGCTTAGTTTTTTTAATCAGTAATCTGTGGTCCAGTTCCTTTTCGCTTCGCGAGGTAGGTTGGTTTTCGATTTGCTCCTCCTCCCTCTCGTTCATCATGTCGTCCTCTTTCATATCGTCGTGTTCTGGATAAGTCATCGTTTCCAATTCGGTTCCGGTCACTGTCCGTATTAAATAGATCAGTTTGGCGAAGGACCAATTTAATACATTCGCAATGTGAATTAGGGGCTGGAAAAAGCGATTTGGTCAATATTTTGAATAGCTTGTCGTGGTTGATAATATGCGCATGTGCACTCAAGAATGTAGCGCAATACCTTGAATCACATAGATGTAATCATATGAAAAACGAAGTGTTAACAAAAGTAATTCATGCATTCATGCTAAAAAAACAACGTCCAATATTGTAGAAATACCGTAGAAAGACTGTAAAAAACTTGAGGTCGTATAAATAACACCCCTATAGCGGCAAATAGGAATGTTATTTGAAAGCAGAAATCAAAGAGCGTACCTAAGGTGTTGTGTGTTAGTGTGTTAACAAAATTATTCCGTGCAAGACAAACACAAACACAGAGTGTTGTAGGGTCGTTCCTTTACACAATAAAATTTCGGACACCTAAAACTAACTTTTAGAACATATTTCAATTAATCCTTTATAATTTTACGTTTGTTTCTTCTTTATTGTAACACTGCGCGTAACTTCTTCTTTTCATGCTTCCGTTTCGGACAATAAAACATTCTAATCTAATCGGATATTTGATTTCCTCAACCTCCAAATCATAATCGGTGTTGTTGTTGTTGTTGTTGTTGTTGTTGTTGTTGTTGTTGTTGTGTGTGTAATCTTGATAAACTACCAGAATTAAATTGGTCTTGTTGATTGGTTCAATGAACACACCGTTGTGATTGTAAGTGTTAGTGTTGGGGTTTAAGATGTGCAAGGGGTATTTTTGGTCACATGGATAATCGTGTGAGTCGTGCGCAAAGACGTTCCACAGTGTGGTGAAAATCAGAGAGAACGGCTGTGAAAAGTGTCATTTAACATGCTTAGAAATGATGATGGTGATGTAACGTACTGTCATGAGTCTCGAAGCAGGATTAGTGGTTTCCTGACTCTCCGGACACAGTCCTTGATAGTCGTACATGGTGGTGATTTTGTAAATCTCTTCCTCGACCAACTGGTCCATGATGTCCGGACGTACTCTCCCGAAGAAGTAGCCGGTTTCTTGTAAATCGTTGCTGATTATTATGTAGCCGTTGTCGTCCAGCATCAAACAGTGCAACTCCTTCGATTCGCACGTCCTTTTGCACGATATGTCGCCGCACTAAAAACACCATTAAGTATTACCTCATAAAACCTGATTGAACGAAATAATTACGCTGTTGGTGATTTTGGTGAAAAGCGAATACATCGCCGAATGGTAGAGTTGATAGCCGACAACCGCGGCCGGCGCCTTCTCCTTGCTGTTGTTCTCGCGGAAGATCGCGTGCGAAACGGTCACCAAGGTGTGATTCTCGTCGCCCACGTGAAACGGCACGGAAAACACGAAGTTCTGCGGGTTCAGATAGTGCTGTTCGACCGCACGTTTGTACCACGTCTCGTCTATCGCCCTGTTGTGGACGTTGTGGAAATTTCTGGGGGCAAACATTTGGTTTATGAAAGCCAAAACTTTCCCAACGGATCGTCGACTTACGGTTCGTGAACGGACGGATCGATGTTTTGCGGGAAGTATTGCCAGCGAGTCAGTCCGCTGTGCGTCGCCAAAAAAGCCACCGTTATTCCGAAACGCTTTATGAATTCGGTCCTGGATGATAATCAATTAATTGTGATTAATGCGCAGTTTTATGGATGTTACGGCTTTTAATGTTGTGTCTGAGACGTCGTTTGTATCAGATGAAAACAACAAAGTTGTCTGACCCAAACGGCACCTCATAAATGTTTTCTATCAGTTGTGGGGAGTAAAACTCAGTTGTAATTTAAGTAAATCAAGGAAATTATTATAATTAAAAGGAATACAATGCCGTCACTATACATTATCATTTGTCGATCCCCTGTAACGATTAAATTAACTTTGATCGGTTGCGCTGAAACGACAAAATCTTTATGAACAATTCCTGGCTGCAAAATCCAAAAACATTATTGGCTTGAAAACAAACTGTTAGTTCACAACTACTTCTAAAACGAATAATCAAATCATAAACACAACAAAAGTCGTCAAACGAAAATGATAATAGTGTTTGTTTTTACTGTACCTTGGAATTAGTGCCATCAACATAGCTATTAGACTTTAATACCAAAAATGGGGGAAAAAAGAAAAACAGTTTTAACTATTTGTGCGTCAGGCAAATTATGATTTTAAAAAGGTGGATTTTATCAAATCTTACCCGTTCTCTTCTTTGGATGTGGTCGTGATGTTTTCGCTGAACCACGACGTTATTTTTGCGTCGTTCACGACTTCGCAAAACAATTTACGCTCACCTAAAACACAGTTGTTAACGACAATCAACGATTTAGTGGTGGTTTACATTCGGAAGACCACTTCCAACCGGGTTCGGCCATTTTACGCAGGAAATGCAACAGTTCTTGTTCGGGGGTGTTGAAATAATTATCCTTCAAGTCCCTGCAATATTGCCTACGAAACCACTTCAAATTAAAAACCAACAATGATCGATCGATCGAATCGATTACCAGTCGGGGTGGATGGTCCAATTACCGGTGAAAAACTGCGTGAACATCTGCTGATCCAACTGCGAACGCATCCTGTGTATGTCGTTCTCCACTTTGTGTTGCACCCTGTAGAACCCGTAACGGTGCGGGAGGGCTATTACGAGACTGAAGGGGGTGCCGTTTATCCCCCTGTAGAAGTAGTGTCTGGTGAACGTCATCAGACGTTTCTGCAACAAATAGTTGGTGAATGGGCAGAGGAAATTGGATCAGGGTCGGCAGTACCATGTCGTCCACGTGCGTTTTCACCCTCAACGTCACGTTTCCCTTCTTCTGCATCACTATGTTGTTTCTCAGTTCTCGGATTTCGTCGCTGAACTCCCTGGGATGGTTGTCGTCGTCCATTACTTCCACCTCTGTCACATCCACCCGGTTGTAAGCCGGCTTCAATATTCCCTGGTACTGATAGCGTAAAATTGGATAAAAATCTTTAATTAAAATGTTTAATTTTAACTTACAACTGGTCGCAAATCGGGGTGGGTTAATATGTAACCGTTGTTTGTTACTATAAATGCGTAGCCGTTGACTCCAAGCTAAAATATTAACTATGAATTAATTGATTAAAAGTAAGTTAGTCGTGTTGTACCCTGTAAGGCATCATTAATCTCTTGATGTATTCAATGGGTATGTCAGTCCCTGCGACTCCTAAAAGATTAGCAACTCGTTCCTGCAAAAACAATCAAACTTTAGTAAACATTCAACGTTTAACTATTCACTAGTGGTTCACTACTTGTGGCCGTTTCTTCTAAAAACTACTCGCTAATCAATTTCACCAATTAAACTAGTTCTGTTTCTAACTGTTTAGCACCGTTCTAACGTTTAACAACACTATAAACACACAAATTATTATTATAAACGTATAAAAACAATATTCTAGTGTACTATTTGTATATAATTAGTAAATCTAATCGTTGCAGCGACTAAAATCTGGTTCCTCTGGCTATAATTAATTAATATAAACTGCACAACAAGTAAATTACGTTCGGTCCTTCGTTAGTTTTACCTCTCTGGTCACCATCATCCATTTCGCTTCGTTTATTTGAATTTTTTCGGTGATATTCTGCGGGAGAGAAAACGGCAAACACGATATTTAACACACGTAATAAATTGGTCTGGTTACAGGCAAATTAAAATTAAAATTTAAATAGAAATTTTAATTTTAAGTTCCAATTAATTAAAGATTTTGGGGTTAAAATCAGAATATGATTTACAATTGCAAGTGAATTATTGTAAAATAAATTAAAAATTGTTCTTACCGCTCTCGGTTTCTTGTCGTAAACCGGAAGCGACACTGAAGTCATCAGATGATAAGTCTGTAACTCCCCGTAATTATCCTGTTTCTGAAACACAATAACCGTTAATCCAACCAAACCTCAACTGACTTAAGTCGGTACGTACAATTTTTTGCTGGTGCACAAATCTCTTATCCTGTTCGACCGTCATCAAAGCCTTGTCCTTCATCATAAATTTTTCTCTTTGCCGGTTCCGTTCCCTGTTCACCCACAGCCAGTTCGTTAACTTCGGATCAGTCACGTCCGCATAAACCGGACTCCAAGTCGGATTCGGTTTCTGATTGGCGTTCAACACCATCGGACGCGCCATCACCGGAATGTACTGCAACACCTCCTCCCGTACTTCCGCGTAGGTGCTTAAATGCACGTAATAACCTGAAGAGACGTACAGATTTTATTGTGGGGAACAACGTCGGTTGGTTTTGGTGTGTACCTTGATTGGCGCACGCCATCCACTTAACTTCCCGAACGTCGGAGACTTCGCGACCGATCAGATAAGTGAACACCCTCACGTTCATGAACGGTAAGTCGCCCCAGTTGTACTTCTCGAATATTTCCTTGTAGTTGTACTGGACCCCGTCAGTGATCAGCATTATTGCCTGGTTGCAGTTGGCTCCTAAATACAAAAATTTCTTTTTCCCTACTCCATAAACTTATAGTGGATATTACCTTTGGGTTTTTCGCTTTCCCTGTACTCCTCCAGGAGCTCGAACGCCGTTATCAAGGCGTCCGAAAAATTGGCGATTTGTTCCGTTTTAAAGTTGGTCATGCTCTCTTTCAACAGTCGCACGTTCGCCAAATTCGCCTACAAACATAAACATACATAGACATGCGACGTTCGTTTTGAAGCAATTAACCAACTTACTTGCACCAACATGTCCTCGAAGCAGGGCACCAAAGGATCGGTCGTGTTACTGAACGTGTAAATGTTGACGTAATCGTTGTTGCCTAACGTGTCCAAAATATTATAGACGACATGACGGGCGATCTCCCTCCTCATGCCGGTCATGGAACCGGATCTGTCCACCAGGATTACGACGTCCTTCGGCGAAGACGCCGCTTCTATGTACCAGGATCTGGTGCGACAGTCGAACAGGTCGATCGGCTCTTGACTCCAAATCATCGCTACGAATCAACAACATCGGTTAAATAAACGGTGTGCGCACAAAGTGGCTTTTTTACCAGGAAATTGTCGCATAAAACCGGTGGAGCTTCCGAAATATTGCCAAGAAAGCGTGGGATCTTGTTTGTAATTGTTGCGGAACGTTTTGTCCAGTTCCTCCGACCATATTATGCCCGAAATCACGTTTTTCGCTGCAAAACAATTAAATTCAACCCATTTCCTTTTTAAAATTTCAATGTGAACGTACATCGTTCGTAAACGTTGCTGGGTACGTGAACGGCACTGTGATTGGTGTTGACGGGAATGTTGTAGAAGTGTCTGTTCCTGTACAGGGGCAACTTAGTTTTATCTTTCGGCTGTGTCTGACTCGCCTGTGGATCTTTCTCGCTGCCGTCGGTCACCTGAAATGAATTTTACGTATGAGTTTTACGATTGGTATTTTGTGACGCGTTCTGTACTTCCAAATCGATTTCGACTGGCGTAAACTCGGAATCTTTGGACGAATCGTCGTTATCGACGTCCTGATCTTGTTGGTAATCGAAGCTTTCGCCGGAAGAAAAGTCGTTCATTTTCAGTTCGTCCGTTTCTGGCTTGTGGGGCTTGAAAATTATGATGAAATGTAATTTAATTGGTGGCAGAATGTTGGTAATTTAGTTACTTGTTTGGTGGTCGGCTCATTTTCTTCCCTCACGGGATTGGTGAGGTTCTTGGCGTTGTAGAACTGAAAATTGACGTCGATGTCGTCGTCTTTTTGATGTTTGGCCGCGTTTTCTGCCACGTCCATGATTCTCTACAATAAATCTCATATTAAGCGAGCAACGTAACTTGCGGCTGCGAATGATTTTTACCTCGACAGCCTTCACTTTTTGCTTCATCATTTCCGAGATTTTTTCATGTATATCTTTTAAAATAGTTTCGCCGTCCTCTCGTATCACGTTTGTGTCTTTGTAACTCTTAAAATAAAAATGATGGGATACAAATCATTGATCATAAGATACAGAATACAAACTACAGAATACAGAATGCAGAATACAGAATACAGAATACAGAATACAGAATACAGTACAGCAGTGTACAGAATATATATTTATATTAAAATTAAAATTGTTTAATATCAGTGTGTGTTACCTCCATAACTTTGGATCTCCTCGTAACGAGATTCCCGAAACTCCATAGCTCACCGGAAAGTTTATGCGCCCAATTCGTCACCCTAAAAATTAAACAATTTCATCTGCCTGAATAATCTAATAATAGCGCACATTTATGTATACACACAGTTCGGCACACGTAGATCAATGTTATGAAAAAAATCGAATTAAAAACAAACAAAACTCCATTTGCGCCTCCGTCTCTTAAAATAAATCGACTTACAATTTGGCCAGTTCCGGATGCGGTTTCGGATCTCTGTTCTCCTCCTGCGCGCAGCAAACCGCCAACGACAGCAGGACAACGGCGGCCGGAATCCTCATCGCGGCCGTTTCCTTTCGTTTCGCGTCGCGGACGGTCTGAATGGATGGCATGCGGTGCGGGCGGCGATTTGGTTCACGAGGTCAAATCAATAATCGGGGCGCACGCGTTTTCTTCGGATCGGAAAATTCTCGAGGAAAAGCTGCGCATCTAATCTCGCCGTTTCTTCTCTGTTTTTCTTTTTGCCATCTGTTGGAAAAGTTCAGAGAATATTTGTTTCGTATCGAGAATCACGTAAATTGCTTCTTGAAAACTTACTGTGTTATTTAATAATGTCCATTGTTGGGCCAATTTAATCTGATTAATATTTTATAATTTTAAAAGAGTTAATAACTAGAAAAAGAATTCTTGATTACGTTGTCTAAATGTAAGAAATGTAACCACCAAGTAGTAGGTGTCGCCCAATTTCAATTGAATTCAATTTGATTTATTTCCTCCAGCCTATAATATTGTTGAAATTAATTAAATTAATGTACAGCTACTAGACGATAGAGGGCGCCACTTTCGGACTTATTAAATTTTGAATTCATTTCATTCATGCGTAGACGAAAGAAATCTATTTTATGCGGTGGATAATACGTTAATTTTGAATTTGTTTTCGTTAACCTCAACATATTGAAATCAACTTTAAAAAACGAAACAGTTGTCATGTATTTTTAGGCGGAAAATAGCAAAATGTCAGCGTACGAATGGAATCAACAAGTTCCACTAAACCAGCAACAAAATAGTGTGGACCATACACAAGAATACAATTTTTATGAAGACAATAACAAATATGATGCTAGCGCGGACCACAATAATACGTCCAACGTACACGAGGAACAGCTAATCACACCCAAGAAGGGTTTTGAAGAGTTGCTGGAGGAAAAACTGTCGGAGGATGTGCAAAAGTCTGGCAACAACAGTAACAATAATAACAACAAACCTAAAAGGCCTTTTTTACGAAAGGGTTCAGGCTTGGAAAGGTACAACAAAAGTAAGACTAAAATTGCTAACGTGAAAACTAAGAAAATTAACAAAAGTGTTTCTAATAAGAATGTAACAAAGAAAACAACTCCCGGTATGTATTTTATATAAAATTGTAACAAATTAGTTTGACAGAGTTGTTTTAGAAATACAATCTAACGAATTTACGCCACTGAGAATACCTGATTTAAAAATAAAACACAAGACACCATTGAAGAATAGATCTGAGTGGAATGAGGAAAGTAATTTGGGAATGAAATGGACTTCCCCACAACCTCAAGAGCCGCACTGCGATTTGCCTAACATCAACGCGTTTAACGGTTTAATTTTGACGAAAATCAACGAGATTAAACAACAAAACTTTCAAAAACCTGATCAGCAAATGTAAATATGTCATTCCTGGTGTACTGTATCATCACTATAATTATTATTATATTTATGAGGTTGCATTTCAGACAAAGCTTGTCGCCCATCAGCTACAACTCAGACAGGGAGGAATCTGAGTTGCGTAAGTTCGAGTGTCTGGAAAGAAAAATGGAGAACAGCAGTTTCTGTTCGACGGACTCGAGCGTGTTAAGAATATTGTCCAGTACGCCGCACAAGACCGATCATCTGGACTGCACCAAGGCGGAATTGGAAATGAAGCTGAGAATGTTGCGGCAGAAAACGCAGTTCGTCAATAACTTCATGTACAACATAAGGAACAAAGCAGCTGAGGATACCACCACTACAGCAACAACAACCGCAACAAGCACCCTAACAAGATTTGACTCAGGTTTATTTTAATTGATTTCTTTTGAATAATTAAGGACCGTTTCTTTTTAGAGTCTGAATGCGTGACGGACGACGAGACCTACGAGAAATGCGAGAAAACGTTCACGGACGCCTGCGTGAACACCTCAGAATCAAATTCGAGTTAGTTGACATACAAATAATTGTAAACGTTCTTAAAATTGTATCAATCATTAAAACATTTTATGGGGGAGTTAATTTTAACACTACATTTTGTCAATAATTAATAATAATTCTCTCTGGTGTTAATTTATTTTATTTAATATGTTTATGTTTTAGTTATTTTGCCGCTTAATTGTTTGGATTGTGTCGTAAAAGACGTGGAATTAAACAATTGCAAAAATAAAATTGAAAGTGTACAACAACAACTTCAAGAACAGATAGAAATCGTTGCGATGTTGAGGAAAAGAAACGAGGAAGTCGTCAATAAAATGGAAGAAGTTGTACAGGAATTCGACGTCGACAAAAAGCAATTGTTAATCGAAATCGACGAACTAAAAACCAAACTTATCAAAGAGAAAGCTCAAAACGACAGGTAATATAACTAGTGCACCTATTTTATTGTAACGTTTGTGACGTTTCTTTATTTTTTCTCAGTTTAAAAACGACCAAACAAAACGTGAAAAAGGACAGGGAGGAGCTGGACATGTTGAAAGACGAACTGATCGAAACGAAGGAGCTGATCAAATTGAAGGAAGCCAAAAACGGCATGACACAAGCTCGACTGAGGACCCGCATTAAAAATTTGGAGAAGGAGAACGGCGAACTAAAAGACAAGGTCGAACTGTTGACGAAACAAAATGCGAAACTGTCGTTCGGCGGTGGTAGGCCGCAACGGAAATCCGCCGACCTGAAACTGTTGCAGGACATCAACAAAACGCTGAACAAGCTGACCGAAGACAAGACGAAGGAGACGGGTCCGAAGTCCGTGTTGAAGAACGGCAAAAAGTCGGAGGAGTCGCAGAATTTCGACGGCACCACGTTCGAGAATTTGTCGCTGGAGGAACAGTACAGGAGTGTTTTTTCGCCTGGTCAACATAAGAGTTTCAACGATTCCAAAAAAGGTTCGTTCGTTGATCCTTTGAGTGTTATCAATTGTTTAGGGTGACATTTTAGGGAAAATAGAGACGGTTTTCGAAGACGGAACGAAGGAGGTCAGATACAGCAACGGCAACGTGAAAACTGTGAGTCCGGACGGGCAATTGGCCACCATCAAGTACTACAATGGGGACATCAAGCAAACATTCGCGCGTGACAACACGATTAAATATTATTACGCCAACAACAACATCTGGCACACCACTTTTGCTGACGGCACGGAAAATATCGAGTTTCCCAGGTGGCCAAATCGTTTTGCCCTTTTTAAACCGGCGCATGAATTATATTTTGTTGCAGCGGACAAATTGAGAAACGCTACCCGGATGGAAGAAGCGAGGTATTCCATCCGGACGGAACTGTGCAATGTTTAAATCCGGACGGAAGCGAGGAGACGAGATATAGTGACGGATCCATGTTGAAGGACGACGGCAAAGGAACGAAAACGTTGCTTTTGGCCAACGGACAAAGGGAGATACATACTAAAAGCGAAAAAGTTAGAATTTACTCATATTTTTTTATTTAATTGGTTAAATTTGATTGTTTTCTTTTTAGAGAAGAGAATATCCGGATGGCACGGTAAAAATTTTGTATTTGGATGGTTCGCAAGAAACTCGATACGCTTCTGGAAGAATCCGGAAAAAAGATCCAGAAGGAAACTTAGTGTATGATTCCAACGATTCGACATAATCAAGAATGCTTTAAATTCGTTTTATTGTTGGATTTTTATAAATATTTATTGCCTTTTATACTTATATATATATATTTGTTTTAAACATCGAGGAAATATTTTTTAATAAAGTTTTCTAAATTTGTGTTTTTGACTCATTGTACGCACTTATCTAAGTTATCTTAGGGGACATTGATGAAAAGTTTATAACTCGTCATTTTACAGCATGCAAAATAATGATATGCTAACGATAAACCGTACACTCGTCTATGTCATTCTGAAAAGCGTTGAATAACAAAAAGTGAAAACTACATAAGAAACATGACTGTAAAACAATTCTTTAAAGCCCCATCTCTGACAAAACTTAAGAATTATTAACGCCACACCCGGTATATCTTATCTGAAAATAAATATAAAAATTCAGTTTATAACACAATTGTCGTGTAAAAAAACGTCTAAACTTTATTATTTTCTTAAGTTTATATTTGTGTCAATTTTTTTGTGGATATTGAATATAAACTTAATAATAAACTACTATTCTGTGATGACCATGACAACTCCAGGTAAATAAAAAGCAACTATATAATATATATAAAATATTCTTTAGCCGCCAAATTTCTTTTCTTAATTTATTATATTTCCGATTAAAAGAAATTTTAAAATATTTCAGTCTAATCTCTAAAAATGTTTTTTTAAAAGATTAAAATTGTGTTTCTAAAGAAATTTGTAATATAATTTATCTATACAGTTCGATTGAAAAGCATTTAATCTGTCCGTATCTAGAGCGAAACATCATGCACGACAGAGACAATAATGTAATAATATGTCTCCCACTACGGGACAAACTTGCCGACTTTTACTCTGCATATTAATATAAAAAATCACTGAAACACGTTACCTGCAATGGTATTTTATTTGTCTAACTTTCATATTTTATATTTTTTATAAAAAATATTTTATTTCTAATTAATTTGAAGTTTGAATGTTCACTACAATGAATTAATTTAATTAAATTTTTAGGTTTGGTGAACAATGGCAGACCAAATTAATTCCGTAAGTTTTTATTTATATTATTTTATCATATTACCCAGTAAAATAGAATGGAATATTTTGTCTTGGGTTGGGAAAGGGTGCGACTAAATCGAGCAACGCTTGTGAACCGCTTTATTTCTTTCATTAAATTTTTGTTATAGTTATTATATTAAAAATAAATAAATAAGTTGATAAATATTAAAATAGTGTTTGCTGTTCACAGAAAATCAATCCAAATCAACCACTCATAAAAGGGGATGGGGTAAGTTTCTATTTTTGTTTTTGTACAGTACTGGAACATTATGAAGAAAATTTATTCGATCTATCAAACTTTTTCATTTTAGAAAGCTGCAAAATTGGGTGACCGGTTTGAAGTGTTGGTTCTAACCCATTTTGCAATAATTTGCGCTCTGGATGAAGAATTTCGTAAAAAGAATCCACGCATCACGTTCAACGCCAAGGATCATGGCGATTTAGACGACATTGTCATTTTAACTGATGACCAATTATTTTTGGTGCAATTAAAACATAAAGCGGATAAAGGAAACATCACTATTAAATTCGACAAATATGAAAACACTTATAATAACATTATTTTGCCCAAGTACAAACAATACGTTGATGACGGACTTATTAAAATTAACGTTGTAGTATTTTCTAATGCCAAAGTGCTCACTCCTAAAGATATGATAAAAGTCAAGTCAAATAATAAAGAAATAGACAAATTTAAAAGTGACAGAGGTGAAATATACCAATTAAAAAATCTAAACAATACCAGCGATTTCTTTAAAAATTTATACATTTTTTCCAGGCAGTATTCTGTCACCAACGACATTGAAATGTTGTCAAAGAATTTCAAAATTGTGCCCAACAAAGATCAGATCAAAGCAATTTTTGATTATTTTGATCGATCTGTAATTGGAAGAACGGAACCATTTACCACAGATGATGTACGCTCAATTCTCAATGAATGCATCATAAGACCAGCTATTATTTTTTCGAACAATTCGAAATTCTTTTTAAACGATTCTATAATCAATTTATTCGAAAGTATTTTTCAAAAGTATAAACTAATAATTGTTACAGAAAAATATAAAGAATTAATTAATAGTTTAATTAAACAATACTTAATAAAAAATTCAAATTGCAACAAATTCGATTGTGAAGTAAACATTCCCCAAGAAGATATTAATACTCTTTTTAAAGAAAATGATATAAAAAAATATTTGTCAGCAAAGAAGAAACCATATACATTTAAGGATCTTGCAATCACACTTTGGCAAATTGGTAAATGCCCAATAATGATTAATTTTAACGAGGAAAATAAACGTCAAATCATGTATTCTATAAATAAATTAATAAATAAAGAACGTGAAGGACCTATTGTTATATTGCATGCTGGAAATGTAGAGGAATTGCCTGAATATGCCAAAAATATTGAAGAAATAGATTTATTCGAAAATACTAATACCGAAGTGAAGAACTGCCTTTTGGAAACTATCAAAATAAATGTTGGAAAGAAGGAAAGGACACTGTTAGAAATGATCGGAAAAGATGATTCATTTGTAAAAAAAAATAAAGCCGGCCATTTTATTATCCATATTAGACAATTCGTTAAGTCTTACTAATTTAACAGATACCCCGGATATCTATATACCAAGAACATTGGAAACTGACGTAGTAACAAAATCTGTATTTAAAAAGCATGATGTCTTATTTGTTATTCATCATGATGTTTCTGAGTTGGATATCAAAACGTATCTTGCTGACGAAACGAAATACAAAAATACTTCTGTTGTCAATTCGAAACTGTCACCAAGGGAAACCAGAGACAAAGTTCAATCAATTTCAAGAAAATGTTGTTGTGCGGTGAAATTTGGAGAAAATTATAAAATTTACTATCAGAAAGGAAGTGAAAAAGATTTAGAACAATATACAGAAAAAATAATAATAAAAGAAAATGAAATATTAAATAATGCAAATACGTTAGTGAAGATCATTTCTGCAGATGCTGGAATGGGAAAAAGTTATTTAATGGAATATCAACTTCAATCGGAATGTATGGAAATGGGAAAATTACCGTTATATTTCAATTTGGCATTAACTTTTCGAGAAATGAATGAACTTGAAAAAAACGGGAAGACCTTTATAACTTACTTTGCCAAACATTTGGCACATGATAAAAACGATGAATATCTAGTAAAATTTTTAGAAGCCGTCGTTGAACATAATATCAATGAAAAAAAAATTGGTGTTATTGTTGGATAGTTTCGATGAAGCAGATTTAAATTGTGAAGTCATTAATTATTTATCGTCGTTGCATTTGGATGTTGTGGTTTCTACAAGAACGCATAAATTAAGTCGACTTTTAAAAAATTGCGATTGTTTAGATTTGTTCTTATTAACGTTTACCTCGGAAGATCAGAAGGAATTCTTTCAAAAATTTTACAAAAGTGATGAGAATGACAAATTAGATGAAATGATTGAAGTATTAAATAAAAATGTGCAGGACTCCCTTATAGGAATACCTTTACAGATAAAACATGTGGTCGACATTTTTCCTGGCATAAGTGATTTTTTTGAAAAGAAGGATGAAATCAACATTTTATTCCTTTATGAAGAATTTCTAAAGAAGCATTTAAATCAAACGATTGTAGCAAAAAAATTGTTTATTCAAAAATTTGCCTGTACTATTTTATTAGATTCTACTTCATTAAAAGATTTATCAATTGATGAAAAACAATTAATTAAGACCATCTCAGATTTTGAACGTGATAACAAGACAAATTTCATAATAACCGGATTTAATGAAGATAATAAACCAATATTTGTACACAAAACGTACGCCGAATTTCTTTGCGCCAAATATTTAGCTGATGAAAGTACATTATCAACCAATATTCTTAACGAATTATTAAAAGAAGACTTACTAAAAGTAAAATACTTTTTTGATATTATTCTTTGCAAACATTTGAAATTACATTTTGCTTTTCTAACTAAAAACCATCAACTGATTGAAAAATGTTTAAACGATGAGAACTGTTTAAAACAACAAGATAAATTCGGACGAACCATTTTGCATATTATTTCAACTTATGGAGAACGTCATTCTGAAATATTCAAAGAACAAAACACACAATTATTAACTGTTAATAAAAGAAAAACGGAATTTACATGTCCAGAAGAAATTCTGGATCGAATATTAGACACTGTAAAGAATAATAACATTGAGCTTTCGAAAGATAGTTGGGACAAGTACCCAGTACAACTCGCCATATGCACAAGATCGTTTAATTTTCTTGAACTGTTAATTAAGTATTTCACACATAGATTCTCTGTTAGGAGCAAAGAAACAGAAAAAGAATTATTATTTATTTCTGGCGTTTACGATTACATCAACATATTCGATAATTTACAAACGAATTATAAATTTCGTAAAATAATTACCGAACATGATTTCGAGAATGAAGTTTTATCTTCCGATAATTTGGGAAAGGTCGCAAGTTATTCTTTTATAAACATTTGTGCTCGACATGGAAGTAGAAAAATTCTGAAGTCACTCTTAGATAGAAACAGGTTTAAAATCAACGAACCTTATTATTCTGGAAATAATATTAAATTAACTGCTTTAGAAACTGCAATTTTTAACTGGAGTTCGGATAATGAAAATCAATCGTCGTTGATATCAATGTTAATGGAAAATGGAGCGACTGATGTTATATATAATGCAAATAATAAATATGAAGCAAATATATTGGACCTATTAGCGACAAAAATTGGATACGATTCACATAATTTACTTAATCTCGCCTTACCGAAATTTATAAAATCACACCATCAAAATTATATTAATTCAAAGAATAATGTGGGCCAAACACCTTTAATGTTTGCAATGAAACATGCTAATAATCAGAATTTAGAAAAATCTATTCAATTTATTTTTGATATTCTAATTCAGAACCAAGCAAATTTACTACAGTCAGATTATAAAAACAGGAATATTTGGCATTATTTAATTGAGAATTCGAGTTTAAATGATGAAAATAAAATAAAGATTGCAACGAAACTAATATCCTTGTTCATTGATGAGATCAAAAATCAAATTGACATCAAAGAAAATGAAGATGGAGAAACACCACTGACGATTGCTATTCAAACAGGCAAATACGATTCAGAAATAGACTTGATAAATATTTTAATCGAACACTACACAAATGCCGACAAAAAAAATAAAATAGGACTAAAAATTTGGTATTATTTATTTATGAATTGGGAATTAAATTCCAAAAATAAAATAGAAATTGTGTCGAAAATAATTTCTTTGCTCGGTGATGCGAATAAATATCAAATTGGTAAAAAAGATAAACATGGACGAACACCGTTGATGATTGCTATTCAAAGAGCACAATATGTTTCAGCAATAGATTTAATTAATATTTTAATCGAACACTCTACAGATATTGACAAAAAAAATAAAAAGGGAAAAAATATTTGGCACAATTTAATTACAAATTGGAGATTAAGTGTCGAAAATAAAATGAAAATAGCACGAAAAATAATTTCTCTATTCGGTGATGAGGTAAAAAATCAAATTGATAAGGAAAATGAAGATGGGGAAACACCGTTGATGATTGCTATTCAAAAAGCTACAAGTCACAGACAAATAGATTTGATAAATATTCTAATCGAACACTCCACAAATATTAACAAAAAAAATAAAAAAGGACAAAATATTTGGCATTATTTATTTATGAATTCGGAATTAAATGACAAATGTAAAATAGAAATGGCATCAAAAGTAATTTCCGAGTTCGATGATGACATAAGAAATCAAATTGATAAAAAAGATATAGATGGAGAAACTCCGTTGATGATTGCTATTCAAAGAACCAAATACGATTTAAAAATGGATTTAATAAATTATTTACTCAAACAAGGAGCAAATATTCACGAAAAAAATAAAAAAGGAGAAAACATTTGGCATTATTTAATAAAAAATACGATTTTAAATTCCAAAAATAAAATAAATATTGCATTAAAAATAATTACCCGTTACAAGGATGAGATTAAAAATAAAATTAATGAAAAAGACAAATATGGACAAATACCGTTGATGATTGCTATTCGAAGAGCGCAATACGATACAGATCTAGATTTTATAAATACGTTAATAGGTTACACAAAACAACACTCACTTACCATAAGAAATAAAAAAGGACAAAACGTTTGGCATTATTTATTTATGAATTGTGAATTAAATGATGAAAATAAAATAAAATTAGCATTAAAAATATACTTTTCGTTCGGTGATGAGATTACATACATTAATAGAGAAGATATATATGGAGTAACACCGTCCATGATGGCTCTTCAAAAAACCCAATACGATTCAGCAGTCTATTTATTACACATTTTAATTGAACGCTCTACAAATATTAACAAAAAATATAAAACAGGACAAAATATTTGGCATTTTTTATCTATAAACAGAACTTTAAGAAACGAAGACAAAATAAAACTTGCATTAAAATTAAAATCTTTGTTCGGCGATGAGATAAAAAATCAAATTGATCAACAAGATGAAGATGGAGAAACACCCTTGATGATTGCCATTAAAGAAGCTGAATACGATTCAGAAATAGATTTCATATATATTTTAATCAATAACTCTTTAACTATTGACAAAAGAAATAAAAAAGGAAAAGACATTGAGAATTATTTATTAGAAAATAAGAATTTAAATTACGAAACTAAACTAAGAATTAGATCAAAAATAATTTCTTCGTTCGGTGATAAGATAAAATTTCAAAATGATGAAGAATATGAAAAAGCACTACTAAAATGTACCGCTGAAAATGTGAGCGTAGATTCAGAAAAAGATTTAATACAATATTTACAAGATGGTAATATGGACAAAAAATATAAACAAGGACAAATTAGTTGTAATTGTTTAACTTGTGTACAACCCCAAAGAGGATAACCATTTATGTCTCCCGAATATCTAGGCATCAAGCCAAGTCAAGCGTCGCCCTTACTCACAATCAGCAGAACATAATCAATTTGTAAACTTTAACTCCTAGACACAATAATAATTATTTAGCAAAATTTTAATATTTTACTTTATTATAAGATTCCGAAATCTTATATATTACTAAATTAATATTAAAGTTAAGTTACTCTTTTTTATAAAATTAATTATTGTTACGTATAACATTGTTAAAAAAACGAATAAATAATAATAAACAATTATTAATTGTAGCATTTTATTATAATTGCCAAAAAATAGAAGTTTTTCTGTTTCCTCGCAGCAATTATTTAAGACATAAAAAAAAACATAAATAAAACACGCGTCATACAGACAGTTTATTGTACAAAATAAATACTACAATCTAATAATAAATAAGTTAAAATAAATACTAGTGACTAGCATCAACGAAAGAAACGAAACTCGCAATTTGTACTAAAATCTAAGTCTTGATCAAATCCCAAGACGCGACCTGGAACTTTTCGCCGTGCGTTATTTTGTGCGCGATGTAGTAGTGCTTCATCACGAACTGCTTCTGGCATATCTCGCACGTGAAGTTGCTCTGTTTGTCGTGCGTCTTCTTGTGCTTCAGCAAGTTGTCGCGACGCGAGAAGCTCTTGTCGCACACCACGCATTTGTAGTTCTTCTGGCCCGAATGCAACGTCATGTGTCTGAGCAGGTGTTCCTTGCGTCCGAACGCCTTGTTGCAATTGTCGCATTTGTACGGTCTGAAGCCGGTGTGGAGTTTCACGTGCTGATACAGGTGTTCGCGACGTTTGAACGATTTCTTACAAATGTCGCATTGGTGGGTTTTCTCGTCGGTCGGATTGTTGTCGGGCGCCGGTTTTTGCGCCGAATAATTTCTGTAGTTGTTCTGGTTCATGTCGGACATTTGATTTAGCGCGTTCAGGTTTACAGTCGATGATTCTTGCACAACATTCAAACCATTTGGATTGCTCACTACATTTAAATTTGGTTGTGGTTGTGTGTACAAGCTTGTGGTTGTTGAGTAAGGTTGAAAATTAACGTCTTGATTCAAAATCACAGTGTTAATTTGTTGAGGTTTTTCCACTGGCTTTACAATATTATAATTGTACTTTTGTACTGTTTCACCTTTGACTTGTTTCTCATAAGTTTCCTCTGTCAAATCTATTTTGATGACAGAATCATCAATATTCACGTCTTTTCTTTTGGTTACTTTTTTTGAACTACTTTTAATTTGTTGTTGCTGTTGCTGTTGTTGTTGTTGATTAATAGTATTGTCAAACTCATACAATTGGGAAATATTTAAAACTTCTCCATTTGAATTGACAACAACATTGCTTAAAACTTCAGGTTTACTCTTTGTCACAAAGTTCTGAAGTTTTGTTTCCAAATTTTCAGGTTTGGGGGGACTCTTATTAATAACAGAGGGATTTGTAACAATTGTTGGTAACTGTAATGTAAAATATGGAATTGCTTCAACTGGAATACTCTGTTTTTGTTCTTGTTGTTGTGGTTCAGCATATGATTGTTGTTGTGCTTGTTGTAGTTGCTTTTCTTCTGGTTGATTCAGTGTTTTCGTATCTTTGATGTATACCTTAAACAATTAATACTGGTGATAAGAATTTGGAACAGTTGTTTGAAATATACTTTTCCGGACTTTTTAAAGTCTTCAGTCCAACGGAAGTTTCGAAAGTACGTGGACAACATTGTTTCAGAGCCAACACATTCTTGCTGAAAAATATAACAAGTTTCCAAACTCTGTAAACATTTCGAGCAAACGACTTTTGGCAGGAAATCATTCTCGTACACCTAAAAATTCGCTTATTTAAAACATATATCGGCACACAAACAAAATTGAAATACAGAAAGTGACAGGCAAGTTTTGATTTTGCTTTGCAGCTGTATTTTGCGCCCTTCCTCTTGAAATATGTGGGTTTTATCCTTCTGATTGTTGGAGGCGCACAATCGACACAGTTCGTAGAAGCTGACCCGCTTGTAGCCCGACATTTGGGCCCCCGCAAACCCAAAAAACAGAAACGCTGTGCCTGTTATTTATTGACTTCACAAAACGTCAAAGTTTGACACACGATGTCAGCGACATCTGTTCCGCCATCACGTAACCCACCACTAGTTCAAATGTAGTATCCTATTTTGTGTAAAAATAAAATTATAAGCTTCTAGTAATTCTCACTAATGTAGGTACATTTTCTACGTTAAAAGTCAGGTTAGATTGTTTTCTAACCAAAAAATGTCATATTAACAAACACAATTTTTACGTAAAACACTACCGAAACGATGGACGGCAAACGCGAACTGACACAGGAGGAATGGAAATACCTGACCAACTATTTCGTCGGCAACAACTACAGGTACAGGGAGAACATAATCATACCGAAGAACCTGGGCCCCGTTGCGATCAAAACGAACGAAGAGAAAATGGTGGAGGCCTTCTTCGAGAGTTGCCCGTTCAAGACGGTGATGAGCGGCGTCATCGGTTACGGATTGGGTGCCGCCATCGGCCTGTTCTCGTCCAGCATTGGTCCCTCATCAGTCACCGATGTGGAACAGCAGACTGCGCGACAGGTGTTCAGGGAGATGAAAACCACCACGTTGAGTTACGCGAAAAATTTCGCCCTTATTGGGGCGCTTTTTTCTGCCGTCGAATGCACTATTGAGACTGTACGTTAACTGAGATAAATTGGTTGATTTGTATAACTTGAATGTTATTATTTTTGTTTGTTTTAGGCTAGGGGGAAGAGTGATTGGAAAAATGGTACTTTGTCTGGTGGAGTTACAGGCGGGCTAATTGGATTAAGAGGTTAGAAATGAAACTGAAATTAAACAATAATAACCGAGTTTGTTTTAGCTGGTGTTAAGGCTGGAGTCATTGGAGCAGCAGGATTTGCACTTTTCTCAACTGCCATAGACTATTACATGCATTCAAGATTTTGACCCATTTTTTTAGATTATTTATTATTGTTGTTTTGTTATTAGTAATAAATTTATACAAATATTAGTTGTTTTATTCAATCTGTAAAGGACAATGTAAAATTATAAAGAACAAAATATAAGAATAAATAAAAACCATACAGTAAACAATTAACAAATAAAATGCAAACAAAATGAATTATTCGAGAAAAAAAAAAAACGGTAAAGAACAACGTTGCCAAAGTCGGAGAAAAAGAAGACGGTAAACATAAAAAGACAGACAACGAAACGACGCGGACAATGAGACGCACGTAAATAAAATGTAAATGTGCGTGCGTTGTGCAATTAACGTTCGTTCAACACAAACGCAAACACTGAATGGAGCACGGCGAGAGCATTTTCGAAAAGGTTGCGCCACTGCGTTTCGGTATGTTTCAGTTCGGATGCTGTTAAAACTGCAGCCACATTACGAAACGGTCATTTATCTTGCAGGATCTACCAACCGGTCCGACTATTTCGATCGCAATCTCATTTTGTTGTTTGTTTTCTTATCGTGATTTTATATTTCGGCGTGCGTGTGTCTGTCTGTGTGCAGCAATAAGCAGGTAAATAAATGATACAGCATGATAACAATAATTTCGGCCTTGGTAGCAGAAAAAATCTACTAAAAAAAGGGGGTAAAAATGTGCGCAACCCAAGGCCAGTCAGTTTCGCGTAATTGGTCGCGTCTTCCCCTTGTTTATTGTGCAGGTAAAAGATAAATAAATCCATTGACGTGCCGACAAAAATTAGCCGGCCGCACTGGTTACATAAAACAATTAATCGACGCGAATTAAAAGCAATTATGGTGCGAAAATTGAGGCCGACCGTTTTCAATAATTGTAATTAAACTTTAATCGACTACGATTGTCGGATTACACAACAAATTGCCAAGTTTTCATGTCGAATGATACATTATTTTGCTAGAAAATGGAATATTTTAACACACTTGTTGTTGGTGTTAATTATTTAAGTGGTCGCTAACAAGAAAAAATCTTCCTCAAACACTCACACGTGCCAGAAGAATTATATTTAATATCGTACACAAACAGAACTGTACCATTTCCAACGAGGAGAAATGAAGAAGAATGATTGATTGATCGATTCCGAGGCCGTTTTCTCTGTATAAATTTAATTGCGGCCGTTCCGAAGGTAAAAACAACACAGTGTTGGTCCGTTGTCCGAACCGACCGCAACACCGGTCCGGCCCGTTCATAATTTACATTTATTATTTGTGTCCGAATTTATGCGGTGAGTGTATTAATTGAAACGTAAATATTATGTTCTCGAAAGACCGCAAACAACAATTTTAAGGAGCACCATGTTATCATGTTAATTTGTTCATTCTGGTCAGTTAATTGACGAAAGAGACTCGAATTAAGACGACCCGAAAAAGTGTCACGCTTCCGTTCGTATTAAAAATTAAATAAACGCTGCACCGGAACGAAATTATTTAACGTAATTTACATTAAATGGTGCATTCGAAACAAAGACATTAATAGTAATAAATAATCGTTACGTTGTCTTAATTTATTGTCGCGATTGTTTTGCAGTTTTCAGGCGACGACTCATCCGGAAAAATGTACGAGAAAAAGTGAACAACATTTCGATTTTATAACGTAAGTATTTCCACATTTATTACTAACGGCAGAAGCTAAACAAACAAATTGTGTAGAAATTTTTGTGCACGTGCCTCGAACGTACAAATACATGCGCACATAAATTAATATTTTTTCAATTTTAGCTACTAATTGACGTTCCGAATTAATTGCACTTGACCTTATTCTAATTTATCGCCGACCCAAAATATAAACAAAGTCCAATGTTTGTGTCATTTTTCTTTTTCATCTTTTATATAACTGTATTTATACATATGTACGTTTGTATGTAAAAAAATTGTTGATAAATATCTCATGTTAATTTGTTTACGTTTTTGTTTGTGAAAATGGTGAAGCGATTCAATGAAGTTTTTGTCATGTTTATTTTTGGTTTTGACCTCAAATCTATTGAATTTGTGTCGCATGAGGAAAACGTCGCCGATATTGCCTCATCGTTCAAAGAACTTTCAGATAATCTTTAATCGATTTGTCTGGAATCAATCGTTGTCTATTCGAGTTAAAAATAATGCAGATAACTATTTTTACTAACCAACAAAACACGCATTTTAATTAGGTACCTTTATTATCCACTTTGACAGCTCGTTCCTGTCAAACTTAACGAAACTGTCAAACAAAAGATAAGTTCTGATCATGCCAAAATCACGCACGAAATCCAGATAAGGACCTCAAAGTTCGAACAACCTTGACACGGTTCAACGACAGACGTAACGATAAAAATCCGCATGAATCTCGTAACAGACACAAACTGATAACCACAATCGTGGTATAAAAGCAATAATCAAAGAACCAAGCAAGTTCAGTACGTAAAATGCGCCAGCAGTTCTTGACGTCGGGACACCGGTTCGTTTTAACATCCGTTCGCCATTTGTTATGGACTATCGATCTCAAATTGGCGATCGTTTCACCGTTGTACCTTCAGCTGGGCGCCGAACATAAATACACCTGTTAATCGTGTTAAGTGACAAGTAAATTGGTCGTGTGAATCCAGCTTAATTAACAAGTAAATTTTCTATTTTCACTTTATGAACCTTGTCTAATTTACCAGTTGCAAGATACAAGTTCCACTTTACAATGTGAATGTAGCTTAATGTGCAAGTTTAAACATGCATTAAGCTAGCTTCGCACTACTTGTTGACCGTTATGGTGACTGCACACTAACAATTAACATGTTCGCAGTGAAATTGTGCGAGCGAGTGTCGTCGACCACCATGATGCTCCTGAACGCCATCCGAATCTACTGGCGTTCGATATTCGTTTTCGTCTATCCGCTGGTTTTGCTGCCCGTTTTCGTGTTCGACAATGTGGCCGCCCTGCGATGCCTGTACGTGGTCCTGCTGATGGCCGGTTTCTGGGTGTTCGAAGCGTTGCCGCTGCCGGTCACCTCATTGATACCAATGGTTCTGTTTCCGTTAATGGGCGTATTGGATTCGGACAAAGTTTCTCTTTGTTATCTCAAGGAGACGAACATGATGTTCGTCGGCGGTTTGGTGATCGCCATCGCCGTAGAACATTGCAAACTCCACACGCGAGTTGCACTATACGTCATTAAAATTGTACGTGTGCCGATTCATTTTGGGGTGAAATGTTGAAGTTAGTTTGGTTTAAGGTCGGCTGCAGTCCTAGACGTTTGAACTTCGGTTTGGTCACCGTAACCATGCTGGTTTCTATGTGGATTTCGAACACTGCAGCAACGGCCATGATGATACCGATCATTGAGGCAACCCTCAAGGAATTAGAGGAACAAGGTATTGGGGAAATGTACGAGGAAACCTCGAGGGAAGGCCAAGAAGTGCATCCGGATAACGAGCCGAAACGTCCCACCAAAACAACGATGTGTTACTTCATATCTACTGCTTACGCCGCCAGCATAGGCGGCAATGGTTGCATAATCGGAAGCGGTACCAATTTGGCTTTCAAAGGCATTTTCGAAATTCGTTTTCCGAAAGGACCGGGCCTCGAATTCTCCAAATGGTTGACAATTAACGTTCCCATGATGTTACTGATGATGTACGGTTCGTTGATCTGGTTGCAGTTCTTCTTCATGGGACTGTTCAGACCGAATTCGGCGGATGCGAAGAAGATTCGGGTTGGTAAACAGGGGGAGCAGGTGGCCAGGAAGTTGATCAAGCAAAAAATCGCGGAGTTAGGACCGATGTCGTTTCACGAAATGGCCGTTGCAGCTCTGTTCGCACTATCAGTACTGCTCTGGTTCTTCCGTGAGCCACACTTCATTACCGGATGGGCCGAATTGATCACCCAACACAAAGTAAATCATTTTATCAATCATCATTTTATTGTTCATTTCATTTGATTGTTTGTAGGTTGAAGACGCCACGGCGGCATTAATTGTGGTCCTGTTGCTGTTTATAGTGCCATCAAAGCCAGATTTTATCTACATCTTCAGTAAAGACGAAACGAAACGTCCGAAAATCGCTTCGCCCGCCCTGATCACTTGGAAAGTGGTCCAACAAAAGATGCCCTGGGGACTGATTTTCCTTCTAGGAGCAGGGTTCACCCTAGCAGAAGCCTCGAAAACATCAGGAATGAGCCAATTGATCGCCGATCACCTGCACGGCCTTGCCGAGCTACCACAGGTGTACGTGATGGTAATTTCGAGCACCTTCGCCTGTTTCCTCACGCAGTTCTCGAGCAATGTGGCGGTGGCTAGCGTCGTTCTACCCGTGCTCGCAGAAGTGGCGGTCGTCGCCAAAATCCATCCCCTCTATCTGATGATGCCGGCCGCCCTGTGCAGCTCGTTCGCCTATTGTTTGCCAGTGTCGACGCCGCCGAATGCGATCGCTGCCGCCCCCTGTAACATGTCGTCGACTGAAATGGTCAAGGCCGGTTTGGGAGTGGCGATCATTTCACTTGTTGTTTTGTTCCTCGTGTATCCGTTCCTCGGACCTCTGGCCTGGGATTTGAACACATTTCCGGCATGGGCGGCCAAACCTTAACACCGGGGACGTTCCGATTGGACTATTTGTATTATGTAATTTATAAATTAAAGGAGATAAATAATTTTTTACAAAGTTTTCACTTTATTAATATATTTTTTCAATAAAATTCAAATTAAAACTGATTATTTATTATTTTTCTGAAGAAAACTAAAACAATACAATATACAATAGAATAATATATTTGTATAGAACAAAAAGTTTCTTGCACCTATTTTTATAAATAATGACATTTCTATTACATTTAACGTTGTTAAATATATATTTTTTTTTTTTTAAATTTTCATTTTGATGATCTATTTATTTAATGTTTATAGATTAATCTATAATTTGTTATATCAATACAACTAGGAAAAATTAATTGTATCCTTCCGGGATACAACGACATATACAACTTGTAATCTCCGATTTAAAGTTGTTTTCCTTTATAAATATATATAAATTTTCGGAAAATACAAAAAATCATATTTTCATTATTTAAAAATCAAAAATTAAAAGTTTGTTGACACTGCCACCTCCCAGTACACTAACGTAATCGTATACAATACATAAAACAGATTCCTTTGCCAACAATATTTCAAAGTTAAGACTTAATAATTCTTATTAAACGACAGAGATTTAATAAGAATTATTAAATATCTGATAAATAATCTGTAATTTCAACGAGCCAATTTTCAGTTGTTATTTATATTATTTATGGTGATTTATTTAAAGTTTTAAAATTAAATTGGTAGTGCCATCTCTATGATCCCATCAAATACCCACTTATAAGAAGTTAAAATAAATTTCTATATTAACTAGTACTAAATTAAAGATGTTAGGTTATGTATCATTTGTGTTTACAAACATTTAAAATTTAACCCTTTTTAATAATTAAACCAAAGACAATGGGCAAATTATTTTTATTTATTTTTTCGAATGTAAAAAATAAGTAATAAGACACGAGAGTCACAAATTTATAATTATGTCACTGTGTTATTTACCTAAAAAATACAAAAATAAACCACAAAAGTACATTTTATAACAGAACAATGAATTTTTACGAAAATCTACCGAATGTCACAGAAATCCGGCTTGAAAAGCTAGAAGAAATATGTTCAGAACGTCTAGAATTGTACGCGGTTTTACGAAATGCTTCTGTACGCTTCCCTCCCTTTTCCAAAGGTTGGAATCGCAACATACATCGAGAAATAACCAGGAAAAACCTACGCACTTACAAAAAAATACTATTGGAAAAAGAAAACGAAGAAGAATCAAATGAAAATGATACTATTTCTCATCTTACACTTTCTTTTGGTACCAAATCAAATTACCAAATTATCTGATTCAGTTGTATAATTTATAATACACATTGTAGCTTATAGCAAATCAAATGAGTTGCGGAACTTTTTTGTGCAGAGAGAATTAGAATTAATTCGTTGGCGTTTTACAAACCTGGAAAAAACAGAACGAAAACTACTTGTCAACAATCACGCAATTTTTAAGGATATAGAGGAACAAGACTGGTTGGTAACTTTGACTTTTGGCGAGGATTTGAGGTTCTGTACGAGCGCCAGATCTGATGAAATATACAGTACTGATCACTCGTTTTATACGGCGCACTTTAATAAAGTTCCTGGTATTGTGGCGAACCGAAAATGTTATTTGAGAAGAGGAAAGACTGTGTTTTCCGAACGAGATTTGGTTTATGTGCTTCTACATTTTATGGAGCAGGACTTTCATAAAACGTTACAAGTATGAAATTTATTATTTTATTGTTATCGCTAATTTCATATTATTTTAGAGTGCTGGGAAACTTTTGCCACAAATTAGAAGGACAATAAGAGATTTAATAAACAATTTATGTTTAGTAAAAGAACTAAGATCTGAAACTGCCATACAAAACATTGAGATAACAGATTCAAACATTGAAAAAATATCAAAGAAACATTTTCCGTTATGCATGAAAAATATACTGAATCACTTAATTTCTAACAATCATTTATACTATGATATGAAACTACAGTACTGCAAGTTTCTAAAATTCATAGGAATGTCCTCAGATGAAGCTTTAACTCACTTTCGTCGTTACTACACGTTAAAATATCCTGAAGAAATATACGCAAAAAGACATGAATATTTATTTAAACATGTGTACCAATTGGTTGGTTTTCACAATCAATACTCACCCAGTGTTTGTGACGAAATAATTAACAGTACGGTCGGTCCTAGGAACAATCACGGCTGTCCTTTTAAGCATTTCGATGGAGAGAAACTTCGACAAACGTTACGAAATGAAGGAGTCAATTTTTCAGGTTGTTTTGTTATAAGTTTCAATTAATTTTACAATAGATAACTGTAATTGTTTTGTAGGAATTGACGAGATATTAAATTTAAAAGCGCAAGGAAAATATAAAGTCGCTTGTATGAAATTCTACGATCAATTTAATCGGAAAGATAAGGTTTTTCCTGTGAACGATCCACAATCGTATTTCTTCGAGAGCTCCAACTGCTGTGATACAGAACTTGTTGACATTGAAGATATTTTTTTATAAATATTTTATTTTTGTTTACATATGTGAATTAAATTTTTTTAATTTTAAAAATCTGTCGATAAAACAGGTTCCTTCAATCAGTTAATAAATTAATCTTAGTTTATTTATACTCACTCTTTTAATTATATTTTATTTAAAAATTGTTTTTATAAATGTAATAAGTTTTTTCATTGGTCATTTGGAAAATATCTAATATTAATTTACTTAATATAAAAAATGTTGGCGACACTGGGCACAATTTTATGGTTGGCTATACCTAACCTCAATTAGCATGTTGTTTTTTCCTTTAAAAAACATTGTTTTTAAACATTTTTAACCGATAGAATCTTGGAGAACCTTCTGAAATAAACGTAAAATTAAATTTTCCATCAATTACAACTTTAATTTTGTGCTGTCGTTCATATTCACAGTAAGTAAATTAAATATACTAATTGATAGGTTATATTTTTAAAACGTGCAAGGTTTTCTAAAATTGTAGCCGCAAAAATGGCCAAAACGGGTCATAGATTTGATATATTACATCCTAAACATCTGAATCCGGAGAATTTAACGTTTTCGATGTTCACGGCGGAGGAAATCAAGAAATTGAGCGTCGTTGAAATATTGACTCCTTTAATGTTTGATACCCTGGGCAATCCTGTTCCTGGTGGTTTATATGATAAAAGATTAGGTAATTTTAATAAAAATGTACTAATATATAAAGTTTTAAATTATATATTTTAGGTCCTATGAGTGAAAAAAGTGATCCGTGTGGTGTATGCTATAAAAATTCATATCTGTGTCCAGGACATTTTGGTCACATTTCTTTGCCATTACCCTTAATTAATCCTTTGTTTCATAAAATAATTGCGACCATTTTAAAAATTTCTTGCTTGTCTTGTTACAAATTACAAATTTCAGGTAAACAAAATAAGTTTTAAATTATAAATACATTTAAGTTGATTATTTTTAGGACATATAAAAAAATCGCTGGTGATTAAATTAAAGTTGTTGAATTGTGGTTTGGTGACTGAAGCTCAGGAAGTTGATAATGTAATTACAGACCTAATTAATCAATTTGAAACCATTGAAAACATTCCAGAAGACAAGCTTGAATGCATTAATAAATATGAAACTTTGGTTGAAAAATATTCCTGTGTGTTTTAACTACATTTTTAGTTGTATCATTATACTAATCATCATTAAACTTTTAGCTGACAATGATTATAAAACATTCAATAACAAAAACGTGGAAATGCTAAGGAATCAGTTTGTAAATGGGTTGTTAAAAGAAGTGAAGTCCAGAAAATCATGCATCCATTGTAAAACTCCCATAAATCCAATGAAAATATTGAAGAACAAAATAATTTTAACCACACCAAAACTAGAACAATCTCATGATGCAAATACCTCATCACTTGCAAGCAAATTAAAAGTGATGGAATCCAAATATGTGACACCTGAAGAATCAAAAAGGTACATGAGACAAATTTGGGCAGAAGAAGAGGAGTTTTTGGGTCATATTTTGTCAGTTTTGAATGGAGTTAAATGTGAACATCCTACTGATGTGTTCTTTTTTGAAGTGATCCCTGTGCCACCAACTAATGTTCGACCTGTATGTTTTTATTATTAATTTGTTTGTACTGTTTTTTAATATAATTGAAATTTTTAGGTAAATATTGTTAATGATAGGATCATGGAGAATCCCCAGACTCAAAACTACAAGCAAATTTTGTTTGATATTTTAACATTAAAGACTATTATAGGGTTTGTACAAAATAAGGCGGAAAACGTTTCTGCACAAGCCAAAGTATGTGGCAATGCTTACAAAGCAAAACAAACAAAAATTTGCAGTTTATACTTTTTTAGGAATTGTACAATGCTTGCAGAGGTGCAACGGCGATTGAAAAGCTCAACAATTGCTGGGAGGAGTTGCAGAACGACGTGAACGGTTTATTGGACAAAGAAAACGTGCATTCGAAGGAGGGAAACGGGTTGAAACAAGTAACTTTCCAAATTTTCATCCCACCATGAACTAAAATTTGTTTGTTATTTTGTTTAGATAATAGAAAAGAAGTCGGGAGTGATTCGTATGCACATGATGGGAAAACGTGTCAATTACGCAGCCCGATCCGTAATCACGCCTGATCCGAATTTGAACATCGACGAGATCGGCATTCCGGAGACGTTCGCTAAACACCTGACTTATCCGGTTCCTGTGACGTCGTGGAACGTGCAGGAGATGCGGAAGTTGATTCAGAATGGACCAAATGTTCATCCTGGGTAATTGTTTGCAATCAATGTATGCTAGAAGGTCTCTCTTTAATTGTTTAATTTAGGGCCACAATGGTGGAGTTTGAGGATGGGAAAATTATTAGGATTAATACTTCAAACGCCATACAACAAGAGAGTATATTTAAGAGGCTTCTGACTCCAGATAAAGACACAGCTTTTAAGGGAGTTAAAATTGTAATTCAACAAAATTATAATATTTCAAATGGAATGTATTTATGGAAAATGTTTTAGGTGCACAGACATTTACAAAACGGAGACGTTTTATTATTGAATCGACAACCAACTTTACACAAGCCCTCAATTATGGCACACAAAGCTCGTATCTTAAAAGGAGAGAAAACTTTACGTTTGCACTATGCAAATTGCAAAGCTTACAATGCTGATTTTGATGGGGACGAAATGAATGCCCATTTTCCGCAAAACGAATTGGCAAGAAGTGAAGGATACAATTTAGGTATTATACAAGTTATTAATTAATATATGGGATGATTCACATAACTTTGATATTTTCAGCAAATGTAAGCAATCAATATTTGGTACCTAAAGATGGAAGTCCGTTGAGCGGTCTCATTCAGGATCACATGATTGCCGGAATGAAAATATCGGTCAGAGGACGATTTTTCAACAGGTTACACTTCACTTAGTTTAAGTTAGAGTTTATTGTTTATAACAATCGATTTCAGAATGGATTATCAACAGCTGGTTTACCAAGCTCTGGCGTACAAAACCTCAAAAATAAAACTTTTAAAGCCTGCCATTTTAAAACCCGTCGAGCTGTATTCGGGAAAACAAATACTTTCAACTATACTTTTAAACATAATACCAAAAGATATGGAGCCATTAAACATGACGTCCACCACTAAAATCCCAGCCAAAGTAACACAGTTTTGGTCATTTAATTTTACTAGTGTTAAACCTGATAAATTTTAGGCGTGGGAAAACGCGACTCCGAGGAAATGGAAGGCGGGCGGAACGCCGCACAAGCACCCGAACGACATGACCGAAGCCGAAGTGGTGATCAGACAGGGCGAATTGCTGGTAGGAGTGTTGGATAAAACGCATTACGGAGCGACCGCCTACGGTTTGGTGCACTGCATTTACGAACTGTACGGCGGCACTTACGCCATCAGATTGTTGAGCTGTCTGGCCAAATTGTTCACCGGCTTTTTGCAACGCGAAGGTTTCACTCTGGGAGTCAAAGATATATTGACCGTGGCGGAGGCTGACGAAATACGTACAGAGATCATTAAAAGATCTAGGAAAATCGGTAAGGAAACGATAACTGCGGCGTTAAGTTTACCGGTCGGCACCAAACAGGAGGATATCGTTAAGAAAATTGAGGAACAAACGGCCACGAATCCCAAAATAAGGGCCACAATCGACAGGCAATACAAAAGTGCTCTGGATTCCTACACGAACGACATTAACAAGTAACACTTTGCATTCGCATCAGTCAGTTGGTTAATTAAATTGTTTTAGGGCCTGTTTACCGGCCGGTTTGATCACGAAATTCCCCCACAACAACCTCCAACTGATGGTCCAATCCGGTGCGAAGGGTTCCACCGTGAACACGATGCAAATCTCGTGCCTACTCGGCCAAATCGAGTTGGAGGGTAAACGTCCGCCGGTGATGATCTCGGGCAAGTCCCTGCCCAGCTTTCCGGAATTCGAGTTTTCGCCTCGCGCTGGCGGTTTCATAGACGGCAGGTTCATGACCGGTATCCAACCGCAGGAGTTCTTCTTCCATTGCATGGCGGGGCGTGAGGGGTTGATCGATACCGCCGTCAAGACGTCGAGAAGTGGTTATCTTCAAAGGTGTCTGATCAAGCATTTGGAAGGTCTGCATGTCGGTTACGACATGACTGTGAGAGACAGCGACAAAAGTGTCGTGCAGTTCATGTATGGCGAGGACGGAATGGAAATTAGCAAGGCTCAGTTTTTAAATGAGAAACAGTTGGGATTTTTGAATGAAAACAAAAAAGTTTTGAATGATAAAAAATTAATTAAAACTTTAGAAAAAGATCCGGTTGTGCAACAAGTACAACAGCACCACGACAAGGTTCTCGTCTTTTACTAACTAATTGATTAACAAATTTTTATTCAATGGTTGTTTCTAGTTAAAGGCATGGAGGGAGACGTTTGGCAATCCGAACGTGAAACATAAAACCAGCGCATTTCCGCTCTTCACCAAAGCGGTGAAAGCTAAAATGAACTTAAGCAGGGACAAGTTGATGAAGTTGTGGCGTGAAGCTGACGATGACCTTAAACAATCGTAAGCAGGCAACTTATTGTAATAATTCATGTGTTATCATTAATGTCTTGTACAGTTTTAGGAAACAATGTGAACCTTGCCCGGACCCGTTGAATTCGTTGTACCAGGCAGACAGTCACTACGGGTCCATAAACGAACGAATGGAAGAGTTGATCGACAAATTTAATACCAAAAATCTGAAGAAAAAGGATAAGAAAACGTTCGAGAACATTTTAAAACTGAAAACAATGCAAAGCTACTGTTCCGCTGGTGAACCAGTCGGTTTATTGGCTGCACAAGTAACTAAAAAAACATTTATTAATAATATTACCGCAACATTAATTAAATTTATTTTAGTCAATTGGAGAGCCCTCAACTCAAATGACATTGAACACCTTCCATTTCGCTGGAAGAGGTGACATGAACGTAACTCTCGGTATTCCTAGGCTACGAGAAATCCTAATGATGGCATCGAAAAGCATTAAAACTCCATCCATGGAAGTACCTTTCCTCCAAGTTCCAAATCTGGAGAAAAGAGCTGAAGAACTACGCCAAATTTTGACCAGAGTTGTGGTCAGTGATGTTTTGGAGTACATTGACGTCACTTCTACGCTCACCATTCAACCGCAAAGGGAGTTCACATATACGGTGAGGTTCAATTTCCTGCCTAGAGAATGTTACAAGTCGGAGTTCTGCGTGAAGCCCAAGCAGATATTGAAGCACATGCGGAAACGTTTCTTCGCCGAAATGTTCACCGCCATCATGAAGTATTCGAAGATCAAATCGAATTTGTAAGTTGCAAACGATTCGTCCCACCCTTATAACGGCCGTAATTCATTTTAGGGTGATGATGGAGGAGGAGAAGAAACCGCAAAACACGGAGGACAGCGATGATGAATCAACCGATAAAAAATCGAAAGGTCAAAAGGACGAGGACAGTTCGGATGAAGAGGTGGAGGACTCGGAGGACGCGAAAATGACCATGAAACACGAACAGGAGCGCGAGGATCAAGAGCCCGATGTGGAAGAACGGGAAATCGAAAGCGACGAAGAGGAAGGCGAGAGTAAAAACGATTTAAACAAAAAAGACGACGAAGAGTCTAAAATTGTTGGGGCCTTTAATTACGCCCAAAACTACAAGGAGGACAAAAAGGATCATTTGTGGTGTGAAATCACGTTCGCCGTAAGTATTGGTTACATTTTAGGAACTTTGGTTTATTGCAATAGCAAATTCACTTTTAGTTGCCGTTAAAGTTTAAAAAGCTGGATTTGACCTACATTCTGAAAGAAGTTGCTTCGAAATCGGTGATCTGGGAAACGTCACAAATCAGGCGGGCAATAACTTACATGAAAGATGACGTTCTGACCCTCAGGACAGACGGTATAAATATCGTGGAGATGTTCAAGTACAACAAACTGTTAAATCTGAACAAAATGTACTGCAACGACATTCATAAAATGGCCGAGACCTATGGGATAGAAGCAGCTGCTAAAATTATAGTAAAAGAAGTTAAGGACGTGTTCAACGTGTATGGCATCAAAGTGGATCCTAGACATTTATCTTTGATTGCTGATTATATGACTTACAATGGTACTTACGAACCTTTGAGCAGAAAAGGAATGGAAAGTAGTGCGTCTCCGCTTCAACAGATGAGTTTCGAGTCTTCTTTGACGTTCCTAAAAGCTGCGTGTGCCAGAGGTAATTATAATTAAATTATTTAATTTTTACTTTAATATAACTGTTGACTTGCTTTCCAGGTAAACAAGACACTTTACAAACTCCTTCCAGCTGTCTGATGGTGGGAAAACCTTGTAACACAGGAACTGGTTGTTTCACCTTAAACTACAAGCTTCCGTCAACTTTAATTAAAAGTTAATGAATATATAATATATAATTCAGCATTCAACGTATTACATATAATTAATAAAACACATATTTTTATTATTAAGAATAAAAGACAAAGATTTAAAAATGCATATCATTTATTGCAATGAAATTATAATTGATTGATTGATTGGTAAAATAAGACAAAAAAAATCTAATGGTCTATTGAATTAAATTTACTATGTTTGACAATAATGAGTTTGGGATTTATATTCGTCTGGTTCTTCGCCGGAAAATTGTACTAATTTCAACAAATATATATACAAATTTGTTATTAACATTGACTAAAATGGAACAAATAATAAAGATCCGGTTTAGAAAACGAGTCAATTACTTCTTTTCGTTGTGTTCGTGATTTTTATTATTTGTCTTTTTTTTTTAATTGATTAATTAATTATTCATTTGGGTAGAAAAAGAAACCAGAACGTTTTTTGATTCCTTAGTTTTTATATACGCTAGCTATATGGCTAAAAAAATTAAGGTGACATTTTCGTTTAATATTATCATTATTAAAAAGCCTATATACAAATTGTATGTAAATTACAATGGAATTTATAATAATAAATAATTTACAAAAACAAAAATGGTACAACACATAATCATGAACGTTCTCGTACCTATTATCTAATTAAAATAATTGTAAATCGGAAAAATTTGGCAGTAGATTCAACACCGATGCGACTTCGTTGAAAGCACCAATTTTATTAAATTTTACGTAATTTCCGGATTTGTATTTGTTTTTGTTTGATGTGAAGTGGGGCGAAAGAAATGAATGGATAATCGATACAATTACATTTTTAAGCGTTTCTAATACCATTAAAATTTAATTTTGGTATTATTAGTCTTTTTTATTTTCACTATTTTTAATACATAAGTTTAATAATAGGTAATAACTTATATTTTTAGGTTTGTACATCCAAACTGAATTACAAAATGAAAATGGACGTGGTCCGGATAGATAAAAATAATTGTAATAGTAAAAAAATCGAATAAGAAAAAAGATGCCAAGTAAAACATGTATGGAGTAATGGTAAATGTTTAAAAATTAATTAATTTATATATATTACAAAATTAATACACTTGATATTATTTAATACAAATTAACAGGAAATATCAATGCGGACGCAGTCCCACCAATATATACAAAAAATAATAATAGTAATTATCGAAATGTTGCACTCAACCAGATACAAAACCAACCACAATTAAACCCAAAATCTCCGCATATTGCACATCCGCATCCTGTTCCCGAATTAAACGGAATTAGGCGGAAACGACGTCGAACTGTTGCTACGCGCCAAACTCAACATCGAACCGGATAAACTGCCCTCGTCGTCGTACAAATCCCTCGACAAATCTCCGTGGGAAATTTCCGCAATCGCCAACGCACTGAAAACAACGTTCATTATTTGGAACTGGACAGTACGATTACAATTACAGAATCGCAACAATCGTAACACAAACCTGAAACCGAGTTGAACCGATTCGTCGTCGAACGCGGCCAATTCCTTCTCCTGTTTCTCGTGCAGTATCCTGATCCTTTCGCTGCGCTCGTCCACAAAAGTCTTGTTTTCGATTACCATCTGAAGAAAATTCAATTCGAAATATATTCTTTCCGACACACCTACGAAAACAGCCGTTACCTTTTGTTCGAGGAGCGATTTCCGGAGGTTGACTCTCGTCTGCAACTCCTCCTTTTCTCTGTCGCGTTGCGCCTGCGCCTGCATCTTATTCTTGCTCTGGTACGCGATCAACATCTCCATCTCGTACTGGAGCTTATCCTTCAACTGCTGGCACTGCAACTGTGTTTCAACGAAAACTGTGATTAGCTCACATTCACACAATCGCGTACAACTGAATGTATAAAGATAAGAGGGTAAAACGTAACAGTTACCTCTTGGCTCTCGTCGAGTTTGATGCACTGCTTTTGTAGCATCTCGGCGATGCTCTGCTCGTACTGGTCGCCGAGCAGGGCGAGCTTCCTGCGCTGCTCCTCCTTCAGCTTCTTGATGATGACCTTCTGCTGGTCGCGCGGCGTCGTGCTGAGTATCTGCGCCTTGAGCGCCTTGTACTGTTTCGTCTGCACCTTGCACGTCTCCCTGAACTGCTTCCTGACCAACATCTCCTTCTGCTTGAGCGACTTGGGCTGTTGTTTCAGTTCGAGCGCGTGTTTCTTGCGCAGCTCCCGCTCCGCCCTCTTCATGTACTCGGTCTGGTTCGCCTGTTCGGTGTCGTGCTGGTTGCGCACCTGTTCCTCGCGCAGCGCGTGCACCGTCTTCTGCTGACGGTACTCGAGCTCTTGCGTCTTCTCGTGATGGCGCAGCAGGATGTTGTGTGCCGTCTCCAGCTGATTCTGCCGCTTGTTCAGCTCCTGCCTGAGCAGCTCCTGCTCCAGCTGGTGGTAGGCCAGCAGTTTTTTTCTGCGGAACTTTCTCGTCTCGAGTTCGAGATGCTCCTTCTGGTTGCGGAGCAGTCTCTGCTCCTCTTGCATGTCGATCTGTTTCAGGTTCTCCTTTTGATTTTGCAGGGTGGCGTCCCGCTGACGTTTCGGCGTCGACTCGTCCTGCGACAGTTCGCGCTTCCATCGCTCCTTGGTCGCCTTGTACTCCTTCTTGCGGTGCGTCTCGAACGCCTTACGGTCCTGTTCGTGTTTCAGCGTGATGTCCTTGATCAGTTTCTTTTCGCCGGCGTTGTTCTGCTTCTTCTTCCTGTCGAGCTCCTGCTGGTGCTTGATCTGTTGCCGTTCCAGTTCTTTGCTGAAGTTCATCAGCAAGCTTTCGTACTCCTTGTCGAGTTGGTTCTTGTGATTTTCCATCTCCATCTTGCACTTCTCCTCCAGCTTGAAGAGGGCGCTCTGATGTTCGCGCCGCATCCTCTTGTAGCCGGACATCTGCTCGTGCATCTCCTCCTGCATGTGTTCCTTTTGTTGTTTGGTGACGATGCTGGTGGTGCGGATGGTGGCGAAATTGTTGGTGCCGTGGTCGCCGATCGCGGCGGCCACGTGATTCATCGCCTTGCTGCGTTTCGCCGTGCCGTCTTCCATGCCGGCGGGCAGACTGTTGGTGCTGCTGGACTGGCTGCTGGCCGACACGCCCATCGAATGCACGCTGTGCTCCGACGTGGCGGAATTGCTCTTCGAACTGTCGCCGCCGGTGTGCTCGTCCGCCGGCTCGTCCATGTCTATCGTGCTCTCCGTCTCGCAGTTCTCCACCATCAGGATCTTCTTCATTTTCCTGTAGTTCAGGTTGTCGAGATCGCGTACGGCCGCCTTGGTGCGTTGTATCAGATCGACGAGCACGTTCACCGACCTGTTCCGCGTGACGAACGTGTGTTTGAGCAGTTTCGTCGAGTCCGGCCGACTGGACGGCGACTTTTGGAGGCACGCCTCCACGAAGTGTTTGAACACGTCGCTCCACTCGCTCGTTTGCGACAGCGTCGGCGATTCGTTCTGGGCGATGTGATAGAGAGCGGACATCGCGTTCAGATTGAAATAGGGCGGTTTGCGTTCCGCCAGTTCTATGCACGTTATGCCCAACGACCAGACGTCCACTTTGCCGTCGTACTGACCCTCGTCCATCGCCAGAATGACTTCCGGTGCCATCCAGTATGGGGTGCCGACGAACGAATTGGCGGGACATTTGATCGACGCACTGCCGAAATCGCCGAGTTTGACGGTCCCGTTCTCGGTCAGCAGTATGTTGCCGGCCTTGACGTCGCGATGGATGCGTCCGAAGCCGTGCAGGTAACTCAGACCGTTGAGCACGCCGTCGCAGATGGCCGCGATCTCGTCCTCGCGCAGCGGCCTCTTGTGCACCTCGATGATGTCGGAGGCGCTGCCCACGCAGTACTCCATCACCAGCCAGGCGGTGTTGTCCCGCAGATAGCAACCCTTGTATTCGATCGTGTTGGGGTGCTTCAGCTGTTTCAGAAACCTAAAAAACCGACGCAACTCTTAATTAATCATCTTGATCTTGATCAATTTTGACTGTCGAACAGAACTAGTAATACCTGATTTCCTTCAAAATGTCCTGCCACTTTTCCAGGCTCTGTTTCCCCATGTAGGACATCTTCTTGATCGCCACGATCTCCTTGGAGATGGTGCATCTCGCGTAGTAGACGGCACCGAACGATCCGTGTCCGATCTCACGCAGATCCTCGAATATTTTCTCCGGATCGTGCTTGTAGAACAAGTCGGCGATCTCGGGATCGCGGAGGTTTCCCGGTCGCGGTACCGGTGCCATTTTTTCTCCTTCTTGTCTCGTTTCGCTGTTGTCTCTCTTTTTTTAGTCGATCGTCCTGATCTGGTGTTGAGGGACGCGGAAATGCGCCGGTCCGACGCTATATTGTCAGCATTTCCTGTGGAAATCTCCTTCTTTTAGAAGGTAACGTCTAATTAAATTAACCACATTTTTTATTATTCAATAAATTTCAATTTTATAAAAACAAATGTGATAATAATAATAGATACAATTCAATTTGTTTACAATAAAAAAATTCAATTAGTAAGAAAATGGAACATCTCTTATATTAAAAATTTAATATTTGTAAGAACAAAAAATTAACATTTGTATATAAAATTAAAAACCACAAACTACAATTCTATAGATTTACACAAATTAATCTTTGTCAAAGTAACAATTATCAAAAATTAGTTATATTAACTGTTATTAACTGTTTACTTTCTTCTTAATAAAAAGGCCACCCTTTTATCAACTTTGATTCATAGATAAACAATCTATATTAATTTGTATCAATTGTCAAAACAAAAAAAGAAGAAGAAGAAGAATCAATAGAAACGTCAAAATATTATGTTTTCATGACAGAAAATTATGCTAAACAAAACATACAAAACAACAAACCAAATTATTTTAGTAGCAAAAACATGAAAAATTGTGAAATGAGTTTTACAAATAAATTGTGATTTTACGTTATTAACGCAAAATTGTCGAAGACTGTAACCAAATTATGAAAATAAGAATATGAGATTCAAAATGTTAAAATTTCTAAGCCACAGTACATGTCAATAAACAAAAACAAGGAACCACAACAAAACCATAACAAAGCTACAAAAATTGTTGGCAAAACATAATTCTCCCATTCCCCCAATTTACCCCACACAGTTTACCCTCGTTCCATCAAACAATCAACGAACAATATCGTTCAGCCGTTTGGCAAATTAAAATCGCAAATGCACGGAATAAGGAAAAACAAAAAAAAACTTACGGATATTCCAAGATGGCGGACGGTTTCACATTCGTGCCGTTTTCTTCAACACCAAACCACCAAAACTGCACGTACACAAGCCGCGGCGTGCCGATTCACGAACGGTGCACCCGTCCCGCGGACGGGCCGATTCGTCCGGTTCGCCTTGCGGAGCGCTAACGGCGTGAGAACGATCGCCGTACCAGCCGTATTGTCACTGTCACTCGCTGGCGCTAACCTCAAAATGTGTGTACCCCTGTCACGCAACACAGCCTGTCGTTCGGGGTCTCGGACTCCTCGCTCAGCGTACGGGATGTTCGGGTCCGCAGGACCGCCGATCCTACGGGATCACAACATTATTTTTTCTCGGTCGAGGTGGAAATACGAAAAACCGTCGCCCCACCCGAACTCGACGCCGATACATGGACTTCCTGTTTTTCCTGCATTAAATTCTCGACTGCCATGGCGACATCTATCGTTCAGTGGCCCAACCTCGATAAAATTATTTATAATTTTCCGTACGGCATTTCATTAACAACACATTAATATTCTGGATTGAAAACAGATGTCATCGTATAGAATTTTAATATTTAATTATAATTTTATTTTTTAAATCGATATTAAATAAATTATTATTAATTAAATAAAATTAATATGAATTTAAATATTTTTATTAGCAAAAAAGACAAGAAAAAAATTCTAATTATTCAATTCTGTAGGTGATTCAATTTTGTGATGCGTCGTGACGACCATTTTACTAACAGTAAACAATTCAATCGGCACATCTTTAACATAATCCGATAAATATCCACTACTCGGATTTTCATCTTCTGGGATACTACTAGTGTTACTGTATCTTCTGTGAACAGCATTTGTTACTAGTTCTTCTTGTTTTGAAGAAGATTGTTCCGAAATTTCTATCCTCAAATAAATAACAACATATTAGATCATAATTTTGAGTGTTTTTGAATAATACGTGGTACCTGGTTCCAACTCAATTGCGGGTGGAGCATTTTTAGCTTTGGACCAACTTAAAACATTCTGTAGTCCGTTATCTAGTGCCAAATTACTTGATATATTCGGCACCTCACGTCTTCTAAAGCTCGATTGAGGATACATTCCTTCAAAAATCTCTTCGGTTCTTCTAAAAAGGATATTTATAACAGACGTAGATTAAATTATTGCAATTTTTGGTACCTAGTAAGTGGTATGATAACTGTTTGTTCCCTGGTTGTTGTATAAGTTGGTTCGTAAACGTGGTGACCGAAATTTTCGATCGTACTATTACCAGTACCACCGGTTAGTTCCATGATTCCTATTTGAGTGGTTCTAACGTGGTAAGGGAAGTTTTTGTTGGCCACCGAAGGCATAGTCAACAACTACAAATCAGTTTTATTAGCTTGTATTAAATGATTGTAATCGTAAAGGTTTACCAGGAACATTAAATGTCCTCCAAAGGTGATAAACAACAGAACAGCACAAACGACTGACTCTCTCACCCATTTATCAATGTACGTGTTGGCTGACAGTATAAAGGCAGGTCCTGCAACAAACCACAGTGTCCCGAAAATGTTGAAAGGATAGTAAAAGTTTCCTTTTTCCGGGTACCGCTTCAAAGTGAAGACGGTGGAATAAATGAACATAAACCAGGCGAAAATCCTTAAAGTAATCAAACTGTAGCCAGCCGGCGATTCGTACAAGTACAGTACTTCTCCGGGGTCGAAAACATGCGCTTCATAAACGAAAATCGACAGATAAGTTACTGTGTAGAGGCACATGAAGATGGTAAGTTTCACGCTGGATGAGAGCGGTAATCGGCCACGGGTTATCGTATATCCTTTGGCTAAAAGAAGCAGCAGTAGCAGGAACGTGGTCTCGGAAACTCCCATCAAAATTTGACCTGTAATAATTGTAATATTTGATTGCTAAATAATGAAAACAATAAGTTGTAGTACCAAAGCGTCTGACTCTCGTGGAAGTGATTCCGCTGACCGAATATTTGAGGTAAACGATGCTCTGGACCAAAATTCCGAACAATTGTACCACAACAGATAAAACGAATATTTTGTAAGTGGTGTGCAGAAGTTGACGTTGTTTCAGCTCCAACGAACACATTATAATACCCAACATTAGAAACGAATAGGCGATTGAAAAGGCCATCAAAACCGGTAGGATGTCTACAAAAGACTGATTAATCAATTAATTACCATATTATTTTATTAACGTACAAAATTCATCAGCGCTGAAATGTTCGTGCCAATAATCGCCTGGTGCTCCGTTCGTCATTAAGATTTTGTACTTTATGTGAATCCCCTAAACGAAACATTAATAAATTGTGAACATCGAAAAATTGTTAGGCGTCACCTTTGTTCCGTTACAATTGGAAATCGCCATGTACCACCAACGTTCTCTGCTTGATTTGAAACGCCTTGCATTGTGACACACCAACGTTCTGCCGATTCTTATGTTTTTTATCGTTTGCTGCAACGATCTTTTTGATCTTGTCGGATGCATTGTTGTAGCAATCGGTTCTGTTGTGCTTTCTGGTTCTGCACTTGAATATTCTGTTGCTGTAACTGTTTCTGTTGGTGTGGTTACTGAAGTTGTTGTTCCAATTGTGGTTTCTACTGTAGTTGTTGCTGCTGTTGTTGCTGTTGTTGTTGTTGTTGTTGTTGTTGTTGTTGTTCTGTTGTACTTTTTTGTAGGTATAGTAGGTAAATTCAAAGTGTACTTTGGTCTGCTAGTTGTATAAAAATTTTTATACTCGCAACCTGAGGCTAGGGTCGTGTGTCTGGCCGTCAAATTAACGATTTGGTTCTGATCTATGTGCAGTACTTCCTCCTTTTCTTTGCACGACTAAAAATCGGCATCTAAATAATTTGGTCCAAAATTTGAAAGTATTACCTTGTTGCTTTTATAAACGGCCGGCCATTGGTCGACTGTATCGTAGTAAAGAAGTAAATTAGGATCACCTTGGTCCTCATTGAACTCAATGTGATACTCGAACTGTCCTTCGTCGCTTAAGAAGCAAAATCTTGTTAGAAATGCCCAGTTCTGAAAAAATATTTTAAAAAGGTGTCCTATGTTACAGAATATTCTAGGTTTACTTCTTGGGTGTTCAGCTCGCCTTCGATATATTTTGTTTGGACGTTTAGTGCTGTGAAACTTAGAAAAAATATGATTTGTTTCATTTTGTTAGTGCACAGTTAATAATGTGAGTGTTTACTGGGTTTAAAATCGATGTGTTGCCATGACGATTTGGGACAATATAAACACCGCGTAAAAATCATTTTATTTACAACTCTTGAATAAGTTATACTTATATATTATTCAATTTAATATTTTTTTCATTAAATATTAATTGAGTAATGCTTGAACGCTTTAAAATTTTAGTTTTTTAAAAAAAATGTCACTTTGTCTTTTATATCATATACATAAAATTAAATTTAATACTAACTAACTTCTGTGAAGAATTTAATATATGTTTCTATATTGTCTGTGTACAGCTATTGTCCAAGAGGTGGCAGTACGACCGTATGTGAAAAACCTAATTCAACAATAATTTATGCAATAATAACTACGTTAATATGGATAAATGTGTGTGATTTAAAATTAATCAATTTAAATTTCTATAATTCAGTAGTTCAATGTTCGAATCAATTTAAAAATAGATTTTTTTTAATGATTTAAAAATGGTTAATGTATCTAAAATAATCTACTACTAATAAGTACTTAAATAATTCCCTATCTATTAAATAATCAGTTAAATTAAAGAATTGTAAATATTTTGATTAAACTGATCACTGAACTGATACATGTACAGTCTTGTACATATTTCAAGTTGATTTTCAATGTTTGGTAATAAATTTAACGAATGAATTATTCTCGTGTGTTATTTCTACCTGGTTTCCCCAAAAGTAGACCCTACAAAAGAATATAATACAAGGATAAAAGTGTGGTAGACACGTGGCCAGTCGTTTAGCACCTGGCGTTTCGAAATAACTAATTGGACGACTGATGGCGAAAGGGCCAGTTGCAACTGTTGCTTTATTTTCAACTAGAATAAAAATAATGCGAAATCGTTTCATTATCTATAAATTACGGGCTATAATTAAGCGTTGATTTTATCCAGTTTTCAGACAGGAAAACTATTAGTTCATCGCTGATTAATTGTGTGTTTATTTTCATTTCCTTTAAACATCATCACTGGCTTTAAATAAATCTATGGAATCAGTTATAAGACACATATTCCCAACTATTGAAATTTGACTTCCAAATGAAAAAAGTGAAAAAAAGAAAAAACATTTGCACACGCGTCGATTATCCACGTATACATGTATAAATCGACGGCATCTGCCTTACACGAGAGAGGCAGGTGCCGTTTTCACCGCGCCGCCAAAGTACCATCGGGTACCTGTGTTCGAACCGGCGCGTCCGATTGGCCGATGGACCGAACAGCTGGTCCATCTGTCCCATCCGAAAACCACCGTCTCCTGCACCGGCATGTGCCATGTGTTCCCCTCATCAAATCCACTCTTGCCGTCGTTCCACATTTCCCCACTTAACTGGTACTGTTGGAGTGGTACCGACATTTTCAATCCCTTCAGTAACCTTTAGTAAATTATGGTTTGTTTTGTACTTACTTATGCTAGCTTTAATGAAGATGTGAAGAAGTTGGTGACTTCTTCACACGTCCAGTTTGTCTCATAGTTACCATTTAACAAACTGATTTTCAGTATTGCTGCATTGACTCTACCTTTTCAGTTAGTAAAACGATTTGTGGGTCTGCTGGATTCATGTTAGTCTTATTGCTTTAGTAAAATAAAGGTGGAGTTGCTGGAGTTCTTTCACAACTATTTCACCAAAATTCTTAGATTAGATTTCAGAACGAAACTTCAGCTTCTAAATTCAGTCTGGCTTAAAGGGGATATTAAATTATTATTTTTACTATTGACAAGTACACACATAAATAATTATACTTTATTTTGTTTGATATTCCCAAAGTTAGCACGTTAACTGCAGCAACTGGCCCAAGAGTAAAAAATGTCGAGGGAAAAGCAGACGGCAACGGCGCCCAACCCTCGATATAAATACGAAGTGGAACCGCACCGGTTCTTCAGTTGGTGCACCGAAGATGTTGCGAGCACTCTTAATCGCGGCGTTCGTTGCGATCGCGTTCTGTGCCCCAAGTGATCTGGAGGAACAGTTGGGACTGTTGAGCAAACAAGTGACGGCGTTGCTGGAGAAGCGCGAGGAGGATTTGAAGCTTGTCGAGGAACACGTGAAGAAACGACTGGAATTCGGGGATCTGGAGGAGGAGTTGAGAAAGTTGAGGTGAGACACTTTCTCTTTAAGCCGGACCCACTTTTTTTTTTAACGTGGAGAAGTGCCATTTACGATGCACAATGTGGTGAATTAAAAACAATTGCGTGACACACACAAATAAACTGGTTTATTCGCGTTATCCTTAACTGCACTTGAACAAGTTGGATTTTTTCCAATTGAATTTTATCTCCATCGCACCTAAATGTTTATAAACAATGATATCGAAGGGACGTGATAAATTTCAATAGATTATAAGGAAAAAATGTGAGGGGCATTGTTAATTTTCCAAACGATTTGAGGCACCCAATAATAATTTTCTGGACACTCGATCCGTCTTCCATTCACCACATGTTCAACTTTTCGACCCCCGTTCAATTAACAACGGAGGGTTTCGAAACAGGTCAATTTTTTTTTACCTACGCGTGTCTCGTTTCTTTTGTCGGCGTAGCTCGCGGCAATTCCAAACAAAACCAACGTTCAACAATAGAAAAAATGCGCAACAGGATAAAAATTGAAACGATCCACCCTCGAACAAAAACCGGATACCGAACATAGTAATTTCCCCCCCGAATCGGCTTCCGGTCGCTTTGAAAACGTTCACGGTCCGTTTGTGAAAACCACCTGCGCCGATTTACATTTCAACCGACCGAATTCCAGCGTCGCATTCAAGACTGGAATAACATTGAAAGAGAAATAACGAAATTTCGTTACGTGCGCGAGTTAATTGTGACCCGTATGTCTGCGGTACTGGAAACACGGACAGGTGGTACCATTTCGCAAAACGCGCTAGACATGCGGGTACTCAGAACCGTACTCGAACGGCAGCTAATTATGCACCAAACCGGACCGCGGTACTTTATTTTAATGCCGAACTTCGTTGTCGGCTTTCAGATCAGAAATCGACATCCTGAAGTCCAGTTCGGACAACCTCATCGAAAAGAACGACAAGACTTTGGTGAAATGGCTCACGCAAGCGGTGAAGGAACTGAAAACCGAATTCACCGAAGTCCAGGACTCCATCAATTCCACCGCCATCTTACGAAACCATCAGGACTTCGACTCCGACCTGAGGATTCTCAAAACCGAAGTGTTGAACCTGAACCAAGAACTCAAGTCCAGCAGGAACAAAAACATGAAACTGGAAGTACAAATCGCATCGCTCACCCAAGAGTTGGAGTCCATAAAACAAGACTTCAGGACCACCTCGGAAAACTGTGGCAAAACTAAAAATCAAGTACGTACGCCTCAACTAAATCTAAATCTTTCGAATTATTAATAATTCGAATCGTTTGTGTTACAGTTCAAAGCGATGCAGCAGGAATGGATGGACAAATGGCGCATCGTAACGGAGAAACCAACTTTGGATTTGACAGTGAATCCCCGTCACAAATTAATTAACCACGTGGTCAATTTGGAAAAACGTACCAAACTGATCGGTAGAGAAAACTACCTGTTGAAAAAGCGTATGATCAAAATGGAACGAGACATTAAATCGATGCGAAGCACTGAGATCCTGAAGACAATCTCGAACGATTTGTTGAAAAACGAAGTGCAAAATTTCCAACCTAATTTGTTTCAATTGCAAAAAACAATCGAGAATGTCACTGTTGAAATTGAAGAGAACAAAAAGTCCATCAGCAACTTAACTAAACAGTTGACCAACTTTGACAAGCTGCACATTTCCATGTTGGAATTGTTGGAAAACGTGGAAAGTGTAGAAGCCAAAGTGGACAAAAATTTGCCAGATTTTCGCAAAGAAATTTCCAAATTGGAAGTACAGCTGGCTCAGGACTCATCAACATCTAATTTACTAAGAGAAGACTTAAAAAACACCAGAAGCACCTTAAAGGCAATCAGTGCGAGCGTCTCAAATCTACAAGACAGCTTTAAATTGGAACAACAGGTTGTTAAAGATGTCAGCTTGCAGGTTGAAGGTTTAAAGAAAATCACCAAGTTGCAAGCTTCCAAACTGCACGGACACATCTCCAAGGTAATTTTTACCAAAGTTTTCCTGTTACACAGGTTCTAAACAGTTTTGTTGTTAATTACAGAGCGAAGAGACATCGTCGAACTCAACCAAATCCGCCATACACTTAGTGGACGAGCTGGAAACATTCGAGAACGGCTACAAAATGATGATTAACAAGCTTCCGAAGGATTGCAGCCAAGTTTTGGGACCGAAAGGCGTTTATCTCATCTCCCCGGATGAGAAACCGGTTCTGGCGTTGTGCGATAAAGGGTGGACGACGATCCAGAAACGTTATGATGGCACGATGGACTTCAACAGAAATTGGACGCAATATGTTAACGGTTTCGGACACGTCGACGGAGAACATTACTTAGGAAACAGAAACATCCACCACTTAACTAAGAACAATTGCACAGCTTTAAAGATCAACATGGAAGACATTTATGGGAACCACTGGGTCGCTAACTACGAAGACTTTCGAGTTCTGTCTGAAAGTCAAGGTTTCAAATTGATTGTGAGCAATTTTAGTGGTAACGCATCGAACGCGTTGGACTACCAGAACCAAATGGAATTTTCAACCAAGGACAATGACAGAGATATTTCCAACACGCACTGCGCCCTAAATTACGAAGGTGGTTGGTGGTTTTCCCACTGTCAACATGCGAACCTCAACGGAAGGTATAGCTTAGGTTTGACATGGTTCGACAGTACCAGAAATGAATGGATTGCTGTTTCCAAAACTGAAATGAAGGTCAAGGTTAAAACGAATTGTTCTTAAATATAGAAAATTTACCATGATGAAAAAAATGTTTGTACCAAAGATAGCTTAGTGTTTTTCGTTGTAGGAACCAAGTCATTTGTAAATAGTATTTATTGCCATAAATCAGTACCAAAATAAGTAGTAGTTAAGTAATATTTATAATTTTGTACATATGTGTTTATACTGATTGATTATTATTATGACTCGAATAAATTTTAGTTTTTTATTGCGTGTTTATTTTTCCAAATTCCATTCGAAATGGAAATTCCTTTGTGATGATTCAAATATATGAATCTTTTCATCACTCCAGACTGATTATTTTTTGTGATGAATCTGATTAATTAGAAACCTTATCACATAAGTGTACATACTCATAATCACTTGAATTTTACATCTTATGCACACGGCACGCATTTTTTTAGTATATAAGACCCATCTGGTTTCAGATTGCTTCATATCATTCATCAACATGAATCTTAAAGTACTGATCACAGTAGAGTCCTGGCTGTTGCTCTTATGCAAGTAAGTTTTGCTATAGTTTAAAGGTTTGTTGATTTTCTAATGTTTGAGTTTATAGCCAACTTCAGCTTTCTCGTTAAGCTGGTTCAACATTTTCCGTCATGGTGACACCAAAGACGTAGATATTGATGATTCATCCAGACCTCCTCGTCCAACTGGAGAACCTCAATCTCCAAGGCCAACTGAAGAACCACAACCTTCAAGACCAACTGGAGAACCCCAACCCCCAAAACCAACTGAAGAACCTCAACCACCTCGTCCAACTGGAGAACCACAACCTCCCCAACCAACTGGAGAACCTGCTGACAAGCCCCGTCCTCCAAAACCTGACGATAATGGAAGAACACCAAAACCTGATAATAAACCAAGACCACTAAAGCCTGATGATAAACCACGCCCACCTAAGTCTGATAATAAGCCACGCCCACCAAAGCCTGATGATACACCACACCCACCGAAGCCTGATGATAAACCACACCCACCAAAACCTGATAATAAACCACCCTGCCCAACTGGAGAACCTGAACCACCTCGTTCAACTGGTGAACCACAACCACCTCGCCCAACTGGAGAGCCCGAGCCTCCTCGTCCAACTGGTAAACCACAACCGCCTCGTCCAACTGGAGAACCAGAACCATCTCGGCCATCTGATGAACCATAAGCAGCCTTTTTTTAATTTATTAATGATTTAAAATGTAAATAAATACAATTAAATAAATAAATATATTAAAAAAGTATTCTTTACAACTGTTACTCAAGTAGTTTCGATATATTAATGTCATTTTGACAATGACAAATATTTTAAAATGAAGCTTATATTTTTATGCTTCGTAAGTACTAACTCAATAAGACACAATCAAATTTCTTTCAATATTTCTTCTAGATATTCTTAACATTTCAAGAATCAGTGTTCGAAATAACTGAAAGTGGAGGTCATTCAAAGGATGAAGATGTATATAAAAAACTGTTTGATGACGAAATTCTTCCAGTTTTTCCAGATATACCTAAGAATAAACATCAGCCTGAATATATACGGGAAGATTTATCGAATGCTTTACATAAAACTTCTAGTGATTTAACAATCAGTGAGAAGAATCTAGAAAATAATACATTATCTTCATCACCATCGTCAGACGCGATTAAAATTTCTTCAATTGTAAAAACTACTAACAAAATGAATATTTCTTCTCCATCATTATCATCATCTGAGACTTTGATGAAAGAAAGTTATTCTTCTTTATATACAACTTCAAAAAGTGATGGTACTAACAAGATGAATATTTCTCCCTCATCATCATTATCGTCTGAGACATTGATGAAAGAGAGTAATTCTTCTTTATTTACATCTTTAAAAAATGATGCTACTAACAAAATGAGTATTTCCTCGTCATCATCATCATCATCATCATCGTCTGAGACTCTGACGGAAGAAAGTTATTCTTCTTTGTTTACAACTTCTAAAATAGATGTTGAAAGAAAAAACAACGTTGAGGAGGAAACGCTTTTTTCGTCAGCAATAATTTTAACAATTGAAACCAGTACAGAAAGTTTTACAGTAGAACCAACAGTTGAAGTTAAGGAGAAAAATGGAATAAATAATCAAGAAAGTTCTTTGACAGTGACGACATTAAATAGAGATGTTGAGGGAAGTAATACGATTCATGATAAAGCTAAAACAGTAACACCTGTGCAAAATACTGAAGTTAAAACAGTCAGCAGGGTTGCTTTTACATCATCCACTGAAACAACAACTAATAAAATTTTTAATGAAAAAAACATAAAGGAAAAGAGTACCGAAAATAGTAATATGGAGTATACAAAACACGAAACAAAAGCGACAACAGTGAAATCGACTACTTCGAAGTGTTCACTTTCCGAGGAAGACAAAAAATTACCAGTTATTTCCAATGAAGAAAATTTAGATTTAAAAGACCTGGAGAAGAATCCAGACAAAAACGTTTGCGAAATGATCGATGAATTATCGAAAAAACCTAAACAGAGGCACATTTATGAAAAAACTCAAAGACCAAAGAGAAGAATAAACAGGAAGTCGAATTTTCGTTTGACGAAAGGTCATCCAATTCGTAAGAGAAAAATGTTGAGAGAAACTTAGAATTAACACAAGAAATGTTAACAAACATAAAGTTATTTAAATTTCAAAATTAAAAAATGATAATAAACGATTATTTTAAATTGATTGTGCTAAATTAAGCAATATGAGTAATAAATTAAAATAAATATTTCTTAAATAATGAAAAGATCCAGTTATAGACGTTCACACATTAATTACGTTATAATGAAACAATAAAAGAATTTGTCTGTTAAATTAAACAATAAAATTCTATAAATATAACTTATAATAAATGATAAATATGAATCTCAATTTCAAGTGCGGAAAAATCGCAGAAATTTGTCTGATGAAATTATAATTTGCAATTACACAAAAGAATAAAATATTTTTTGAAATGAACATAGATTTTAAAAAATAGTTTTCAATTTTACAAATTACAATATATATGTCTTATGAATTCATCAGGATAACTATCCTAAACTATAAAGAAATTAAAGAATTAAAAAAAGAAGTATTAAACAAAAGCGAAAAATCAATTATTTATATCTTTAGAACGTAAAGAGATTGTTAATCTATTTTTAAATAATCTCAAGTGTTGATCATTGTTTCTTTATCAATCCGTGTGCAAATTTTGGGTATATAAACTCGATGTGGTACCGTTCGAATCATACTCAACTTAGAGATGCATTTGAAACTACTACTTTTGGGCCTTTTGGCCATCACTACTTTCCAGGTAAGTTTTTTTTTTAAATATTTTAAATCAGTAGATTGCTGATTTTGTGGTTCTGTTTAGCTGAGTGCTGGACATAGTCTTTCCAAGACTCGCGAATTTTCTATTTGGGAAGATAGAGCAGCCCTGTTGGAGCCTGAAGATGAGGATAGGCCGTCTCCACCAAAACCCAACAATGATGACGATAAACCTGCACCACCAAGGCCTGAGGAAGATGGTGACAAACCAAGACCACCAAAACCAGATAACAAAGCAAGATCACCGAAGCCAGATGAGAAACCAAGGCCACCAAAACCAAACAATGATGATAAACCACGTCCTCCAAGACCTGATAGCTCCGAAGACAGCAATGAAAGACCAAGACCTCCAAAACCAGATAACAAACCAATACCTCCGAAATCAGATGATAAACCAAGGCCACCAAAACCAGACAATGATGATAAACCACGTCCTCCAAGACCAGACAATTCCGAAGAAAGACCAAGACCATCTAGACCGGATAACAAACCAAAACCACCGAAACCAGATGACAAACCACGTCCGCCAAAACCAGACAATGATGATAATCCACGTCCACCAAAACCGGACAGTTCTGGAGAAAGACCAAGACCACCAAAGCCAGATGACAAACCAAGACCACCTAAGCCAGATGACAAACCAAGGCCACCAAAACCAAACAATGATGATAAACCACGTCCTCCAAGACCAGACAGTTCCGAAGAAAGACCAAGACCTCCAAAACCAGATAACAAACCAAGACCTCCGAAGCCAGATGATAAACCAAGGCCACCAAAACCAGACAATGATGATAAACCACGTCCTCCAAGACCAGACAATTCCGAAGAAAGACCAAGACCACCTAGACCGGATAACAAACCAAGACCACCTAAGCCAGATGACAAACCAAGGCCACCAAAATCAAACAGTGATGATAAACCACGTCCTCCAAAACCTGATAGCTCTGAAGAAAGCAATGAAGACAGACCCAGACCACCAAGGCCAGATAATTCTAAAGAAAACAGTGAAGAAAGACCAAGGCCACCAAGACCAAACAATGATGATAAACCACGTCCTCCAAGACCTGATAGTTCTGAAGAAAGCAATGAAGACAGACCCAGACCACCAAGGCCAGATAATTCTGAAGAAAACAGTAAAGAAAGTCCAAGACCACCTCGACCAACCGGAGAACCTGAACCACCTCGTCCCACTGGTGAACCGCAACCACCTCGTCCAACTGGTGAACCACAGCCACCTCGTCCAACTGGAGAGCCAAAACCACCTCGCCCAACTGGGGAACCACAACCGCCTCGTCCAACTGGAGAGCCAGAACCACCTCGTCCAACTGGCGAACCACAACCACCTCGTCCCACTGGAGAGCCAGAGCCACCTCGCCCAACTGGGGAACCACAGCCACCTCGTCCAACTGGAGAGCCAAAACCACCTCGCCCAACTGGGGAACCACAACCACCTTCACCAAAACCAGTAAATTTCTAAATCAATAATTATTAATTTGCAAAAATATATACATGAATGGTTAAATAAAATTATGTTAATATTCAAACATGTTCCTTTTCATTTCTTTCAAGTCAGTCAAGTAAATAAAATAAAACAAATCACGATAAACAATTTTCGAGTTTTATTTCCATTTAGACAATTTTCTTCGGTTCCTGTGATGAGGTTTTAGGTGAGGAGCTTCCGAATCGATATCATGATGGGATGATTCCAAACTAATAACGTTCAATAAACTCCCCTCCATGTCTACTTCCATGTGGTTTTTCCTTAAAACCTTCTGGTGTAAGCAAGGAGTCGTTATAGTCTAAAATCATTTATTACGAAAAAAATACCATAAGTAAATACATACATTTTACCATAGCTTCAACAAGAGGATCCTTACAGGTTTTCTTTTTACAAGCGGTCTTCAATATCAGTTTTCTGCACATAATTTCGGTTTGGTTCATTTTGTTATCTTGTTTGATTTCAGTTTGGCAAATTGAATTTCTGATGTCTTTTTTAGGTTTACCACAGCTCGTGCATACATTAATATCATCTGTTTTAGCAACACGTGGAAAAATTTGCTCCACTTTTGGTTTCTGTTCACTGTGTAGTATAAAATTTTTGAACACCTGATCGAAAATATCGACTTTTGCCAGTATCTTCGATGCTTTTTCCAAATATTTCGCTTCTACAAACATGTGTCTACAAGTAGTACATGAAAGCAAACTATGAAAATGGTAAGAAAACCATCACCTATGTTTTTCTTCCAGTTTTTTTAAGAAAAACATGTCAAACAATTCATCGATGGTACTTCGGTGCTTTATTTCGAGCATTTCATGTTTCTCTACAGATTTTCTCTCACATCGTGGCGAACTGAAACGAATGTCATCGCACAATTGAACCAGATAGTCCAACATTTGCTTTAGTCAACTGGTATAAATATATATATTACTTCCTTAAACCATGGCTTATAATGGAAATAACTCGATTTGAAATCATTAATAAAATCGATGACATGACAAGACGGTAACGTCATGTCAAAGGTATAAGGACGAACAATGTTTTTAAATATGTATTAGTAATTCCAAGGCACAAGTCGGTGACGGTTATTTTATAATGGCTTAATAAAGAAATCGTATAATAAAGTGTCATTTGAGTGCTTCGTACACTGGTGGAATAAAACTATTCAATGACAGATGTCGCGACTAGTTTGTGTTTTAATCTTTAATTTTCTAAGAAAAAAAACATTTCAACTTTTCACCAAGGATATAAGCAATAATTCGTCATGACACGTACACGTACAAAAAATTGTCGAACAAAGTGAACAAAAACAGAACAATAATTGATTTATTGAGTATCCAATCTATTTGTCTTAAAATAATATTACATCTTTTACATATTAACATCTAATTAATATCACAATTTATCCTTACGTTTAAACATTTTCATAAATAATAACAATAATAATCATAGGACAGTTATCCTAACTCGGTAATATCTTATCGAGGTATTCACGTTTCGCATTCCTAAAAGAATAATCATCAATCAGGAAAACCTAAAAAAACAAAAACACGACTTCGACCTTAAAAACTAAACGTCGGTAACTAAATGCGTGTTCACGTCCGCCTCCACATCCGAATTCTCTTTGACTTCGTTCGAAGCGCCCGCAACCGGAACCTCCTGATGCGCAGGCAGATTTCCGCTGTTCGCGTCTTCGATCGCCTTGCGCAGCTCCTTCAAGCCCACCACGCCCACCAGTTTGCCGATGGCCGTCACGTAGGCGTGGTTCACACCAACCATCGAGAACAGCGAGTGAACCTTGAGTAACGACGTACGTTCGACCAGTTGGAACGGGGCGGGATCGATGTGACAGACGGAGAAGTCGACTGGAAGCTGCATCTGTTCCTCCTCCCAAATCCTTTGGTCTTCCGGCGACATGTCGCACACTCGTTCCTTGGGCTGCAATTTGAGGTTTACAAGTTTGTGAAGGGAGTGAGTAGTTGGAGGAGGTGATTTACCAGCTGCACTTTCTTGGAGGTGGTGGGGCTCATCGGTATGATCTGCGATTTGTTCTCCATGGAACCGGCGCCCAAAACCGACTGGCTTTGGCTCGCTTCTACGTCTTGCAGCTGAGCTGATTTCCTAAAATAAATTACCGTAGCCTTGTGGTGAAAGGTGCAGGTGATATTTACCTGAAAATGGCTTCGAAAGCCAACCGAATTCTGCTTTCAGCACCGGTTACGGTCGTGTAAGGGGTGGAACCGGGACTAGTCGACATGAACGGACTGAAACCTTTCAAAGTAAACGAATTAGTCTTTTTTAAAATAGATTTTTTGGGTTGACTGCCGAACACGGGGTTGTAATGAGGTTGATCCAATTGGTTTTCGGATCGTTGTTTTTGCAACATATCAGGAGCAGGAACGACCTGAAATCTTGACGGTCTTCTGCGTCTCTCTTCCGCTTTCCTCATCGCCTCTTCACGCGCTTTTTCTTCCGCCTCCCTTTGTCTTATTAAAGCGACTTCCAGGCGCCTTTCCCTTCCGATCTGCTTCTCGATCAACTGGATGAGCTGTATCCGTTGGATGGAGCCTAAAAGTACCATACTTTCGGGTTTGTCCACAAGAGGAAAACTTTGCAACCTCCTGTTTTCCTTTAACAGTTGTTTGAGTTGGTCGTAAGTCATGCCGTAGAAAATGTATCTAACTTCACGAATCATAAAGTCTTCTACGTACACGTGATACATGCCACTACTACTCGGCAACAAATCGGGCAAGTATGGAAGCTTTTTGATTAAAATAATGCTGTCGTACATGCTGGGTGCCAACAAGCTGGCTATGGCGTTTGAAATTAAAACTGCAATCATTATGGGGATGATGTGGGTGATTTGTCCGGTCATCTCGAACACTATGACCGACACGGATATTGTATGAGTGACGGAACCGGAGAACGCTGCGGCCCCCACTGTTGCGTAACCTCCGGGGATGATTTTCGCAACTTTTCCACCGTATCTCATACCTGGAACGTCGAATGAATTGGATGAATGTAGAAGGATGAAGTTGATGAAGTTTAAGTGTTTTACCTGTTGGAAACCATAGATGCATTAACTCTCCAACAATTCTGCCAAATCCTGCCCCAATTTTGAAAACGGGAATGAAGCTTCCACTTGGTACCGGAACCGTTGAACAAATAATCGAAAACACAAACTGCAAACAATCATTGGTTATTGGTTAATTAATCTGCAAAGTAACGATCAAATATGAAGTAACTAACCGTGAAAACAATATAACAAACTAAATTAACATATACTCCAGTATAAGGAGTCGTCCAGTGGTTTAAAATCTCCTGTTCTTCAACCGTCAAATTAGAATTAGTCCAAGTGAAGTTGCTAAACAAACTGGCAACCTGATCATGAGTGGTAAGATCACCAGCGATGAATTGTCCCGTGCCTAAAGGGAAGCTGATCGTTGAAACAATCAGAGAAACGATGCCCGGGTAGAGGAAACGACTGAAACACAGATGTACCGACTATTTTGTACTTGAAACGATTTTCACACGTGCGTTCAGTTGACTCACTTCTTCTGCAGGAAACTGTTGATTATCTTGCTTTTGCGCATAAACATCACGTACTGGCGATGCGTCCAAACGTAAAACGCTCCTCCCAAACCACAAAATGCTCTAGAAAGTCCATTAAATAATTTAATATACCCAGTTGACTAGTCAACCAGACTCACCCCATTAGAGCGAAGACGAACAACTCTTGAGGATCAAAGGGAAAGTCCATGAAAAAGTTAGTTTTGAAAACTGCAGTGACCGTGTCAGCTTTCTGGAACCACACGGCGAGCAGTCTGAAAGTGGTGGCGCCGCAAACGGCGGCGAAAAATCCTCGCCAATAATTCCTCACGGCGAAATAAACCGTCGTTACTTCTATACTGAACAATACACCACCCACGGGGGCCGCAAAACAACTGGCGACTCCCACGGCACAAGCTGCCGCCAACATTTCAGTGGTTCTGGATTCGTTCTCGTAAATTCCTTGGAAACCGGTCACCAGTTTACTTAATAAAGTCGCCGAGATGCTAGCAATGTGGACGAACGGACCTGAAATTGAAGACGGATTAGTATCTGGAATTAGTTGTTTGATCCTTCTTCTGTTTGGAAACCTTCTTTTCCCAATGGCATTCCGCTTCCCAACGTCGCCGTGAGGCCCACCACTTTCGCCAGAAGCGTTTTGAACGTCAGATATTCTTTTAGGGCTACTCCGCGGAGGATGGTCTTCATCTCCGGAATTCCAGAACCTTTATTCAAACAGAACAGTTTTACAAAGAGTATAAAGGAGTTGCCAGAACCTTACCGATGGATTGTGGGGCAACTAAATGCACGAACCCCGCGCTGAACAGTATCAGACAAACGGGCAGCGAAACCCAAGCCGCATATTGGGCAGCCGGATGATTGGTCAGATCCCTGAACAGCCAGATTCGGGCACTGTTGCACATGGAAATGCCCCGATCCATGATAAAACTAAGTACCGCCATAATCAAGCCCAATAGTGCGAGGAAGACCCAATCTTCCCCCAAACGGGCGAAGGTGTGCTTCCACAAAAACGACACAGCCTTCGCCACCTTCCCCTGGTAGCCTCTGAGTTCCTTTTTCCGAGCTCGTTCCTCTTTTTGTCTGCGTTTTTCTGCCGCCTTTAAACCTTCTAGTTTAGCGAACTCTCCCAGCTGTCTGCTGTATCTGCCGTACATCTGCGTAAACAAACAATCAAAGTAATTAGTGTTCAATCAATCAATGAATGGTAGCGGATGGTTGTGGATGGTTGTGGATGGTTGTGGTGGTTTCGCCTTAGTTTGGACTTACGAGGGTGTTAACGTATTCTTCATCCTGTTCTTGTGGCGGTGGACAAGGGTAAAACGCTTGTTCTTGCCTCTGACGTTTCTTTTTTAGCAAAGAAGCAAATTCTTCCCACTCTTTGTCGGTGGCTTCCGGATCATCTTCACCAAAGTGCGCACTGCCGTCGTTTTTATCCATTTTTATCGAATTTTAATCAATTCGGTCTTTTTCGAAACGAAGCAACAGTGGGTATTAAAAATAGGCGGACAATTCGAAATTTCGCGACGATTACGTGTAAAAATTCGTCTAGGAATCGTGCCAAAAGTTGGAACCGTTTTTTTAAATCAATTAAATAAATAATTCTGTTGAAATTTAGCACTCACGAAAGTTCAAAGACAACTAAACTGAAAGCTTCCTAATAAAAGTGTTTAACTTTAAGGGTTTAATAAAACGCACACTTGGAGCAGTCGTGTCTTGTCGTTTCGCACTGAGAATTGCTCAAGTTTTGTGTCTGAGATTAAACGAAAAATGCCCAATTTAACAATTGATGTTGTTATTCAATTGTGGTGCTAAAAAGATGTGATCCAATTTAAAACGACAGTTAACGTTTTCAGCGCTGAGAAAGAACAATGTCGTCACATTCTGGTGAGTCCACAATTATAATTAATGTTAATAATAAAAATAAGTGAGGAATTTTGAATGAAACCAGATTTGCACGTGCATCAAAGTGTCGTGATTGTTCTCCCGAAATAAAATCGAATCCGGTGCCAAACAATTAACTTTTAACTGAGCGACAATCAAATTAACTTCACCTCAAACAGAAATCAACGTTAAACAATGACCGAATCAATTATCGCCGATTACGCGAGAGAGAATAATATTTATTGAGTGGATTAACGATCCCACATAAAATGTAAAAGACGTCTGGTTTTTTGGCGCCGATCCAAACGCTTGTTTTCATATAAAACAAATCTAAAATTAAAGTCCTTTATCTTAATAATCGACGCGTTTCCGTTCTTGTACATTCAATTTCCGAAAGCGATTTTCGACCCGGAAAAACCATTATTAAATTTAAGCCACCCACTACAATTATTTAATCATTTGGGTGAACCGACTCCTCGCATTATTATTATTATTATTATTATTATTATTTATTTGTTTAATCCAAGTACAAGCAAAAACCTCTACAATATAATAAAATGGTTTTAGGATCAAAGGCAACAAAACGAGTGTAAAACAAACATAAATGAGTTGTTGAGTCTGGAACAGTTCTTAAATCTCGTGTTTCACACACAAACAAACAAACAAATCCGAAGTGATTGTTTCATTTCCACTGAATCAACGGAACGTCACTTCGAATCAAATCGACTATGCAAATTTAATGAGTGCTATTTTTTTTCTTCCGCACGATTTGCTCGGCATTTTTACGAACCGGTGAAAACCAGCAATTAAAATTGTCCGATAATTGCTTCGAGATTTTAATTGTGTCAGTAAGTGAGGCCGTGCCAATTCCACAACTCTCCTACGATCAAATCGTTTACAATTTTTAATTGCAATATTTTTATTTGTTTATTTAGAATTACTTTAACGTTAATAAGAATATTTTAATTTTGATTCTACTTATTTGAGGCAATAATTTAAAAACTAATTTTATTTATAAATTTATTAACTTTTGTAAAAATATTTAGTTGTCGTTTTTAGAATTTTTTTTATTTAAGTAATAAAATTTATAGATATTATATTATATTTATACAGGCTGATTCACCTAACTTATTACACATAAATAACGGACACCCTGTATAAAATTTGCGAGTGTTAATAACGGTCCCTTATAATATTTTACTGATTAATAAATATATAAACGTATAAAATGAGATTGGGAAGAAATTAATACAGAAACCTATATTTCCTTTGTATATACTATTGTCAGAGAGATGGCTCTGTAGAACACTGTCATTTTATTTACAATTTCATGCAGAATTGAAAAATCCAAAAACATACAGGGTGCAGTAGCACATTTTTACGTTGGAAAATGTTTGTAACTAACTGAAATTGAATATCAGGTGCATTTTTAAAGATATTCAGTGGAGACCTTCGGGACAAGTTTGTCCTTAAAAAGCGGCATGTAAATGAATGTAAATCGTCGTAATTTTTGCGCTAAATTAAAAGAAGCACGTTGTTTTTAATGGTTCGCATTCGCATCAGCATTGACCCGATTAAAAGTAAAATTGTCACCGCATAAAACTGTTAATTGTTTCGATAATGAATCCGAGATGTAGAATGTCAATGTCACGGACGGGGAAAAATGTGGGAATGTGGGAATGTGGGAATGTGGGAACGCACGCGAAACGCGTCGTGTCCGACACACAATCTCGTTACATAATCCCGACAGCAAACAAACAAACAAATAGAACCTCTTCGGCGTCCGCGACTCTCCGCGACTCTCCGCGACTCTCCGCGACTCTCCGCGACTCTCCGCGACTCTCCGCGACACTCCGCGACAAGGTCAACGGCACAACCACCACAAAAATTACGCCAAACAACATCCCATCTTACCAAAGTGTTCTGGTATCCGAGTCCGAACTTTTGGTTGGACTTTTCGTCCAACTCGTCGATTCGCTCCATCCTATTTTGCCTCTTACGTTGCCCTCCTCCGCTTTAAATGATCCACATGGCCTCCTCGGTTCCAACAATCGACTGCAATAATAAATTTGTTCCTTTGTAAAATTCCTTATTTTCCTGTTGATATTGGTTGTTGTAATTGCGGTTTTCGTACGTACCTACGTACAAGGTCAAGATATTCACGTGAATCGCGTTTTACTTCCTCATTATTTTTCTATCGATTGTTGATTGTTAAATGTGTATTTACTAAAACAAACTACCGAACAGTAAAATATAAATCAGTTCTATCTTCATCTCTAATAGAAACACTGATAAAATACTTGAAATTCTAATAGTGAGAACTTTGAGAAACATTACAATTTACATAAAAACACAAATTAAAAGTAATTTATACAACAATACAATAATTATCAACAGTTTATCTCAATAATCAACGAGTTTATCAATTATAAAATTAATGTTTGCACAACAGAATTCAGCCATAAATAGTGTTGAGAAATATGAGAAAAGAAATCCAATAACAAATATTGATATATTGATAAGAGTGAAGAATAAATACTTGGAAGTATGGCACAGAATTACAATTAAAGTATGTTTTTAAGAAATTTCAATTAAAAGTAATTTATAATGATATAAACACTCGGAAGATTAAACACTTGATTATCTGAATAATCAACAAATTTATTTATTTAAGTTGAAAACGGAGCTGAATTACAATTTAATGTTTTCACAACAATATTCGTTCACGGACCATCACCATAAATCTTGTAAAATGTCAAAATAGTCATAAACAAAATAGAATGAATTCAACAAGAAAGGGGGAGGAGCAATAAATTTGCGAAAATTTCCAATTGTTGCAGTGTCAACAAATAAAATAAAATAAAATAAAACAAACTTATGTAACAACTCACATGTCAGTGCAATCAATCTGGGTAGGATTTGTGCATCGGATCACTCGGAATGGGACAAGTGGCCGTCACTGAATCTTATCTGTGCAACACTCGTGACAACGGATTACGGATCGATTTTAAGGATTACCGATTGACGTTTCGGCTAACCGGTTCATCCTCGAATCGCATAAACGTCAGGACTGTCACTTCATCGGAGAACAGATGGGGGGACCCCCACATCTTAGTTTTTGTGCTCGACGCGGGAACAATTAGCGCCTCATTTAACAATCAACGATCAACGTGACGAATGTTTTGACTGCACCGAACGGACGCGAAAAAAATAAAAAACTTCAATAGGATCGGAATCCGGTCGTGCAGGCGGTCACGAGACCGAAACTACGCCCTCGACCGTCTTGGAACCGATCCAGAGAAACGACTATTTCGGACCTTTTGTTTTGGCGGACGCGACTCCGACATTGCGACAGATTTTCGTTGTGTGTATTTTAGTGTTTTCCACGCGATTTTATTTCGCACCGATTCCTCTTCACCGCGAAACGAATTTATCTGGAACCGAACCTGAACTTTAAACTTGTTTAAACTTTGATAAAGCCATTAGCAAGTCGACTAGCTACCGACAAAAAAATTGAAACAATTAAAATGCAGAAAACATTTCCACTTGAACGAGATACGACGATACGACGATACGAACGAAAACCGGGTTTCGTAAATCAGTGCGTCAAGATAAGAAGTGCGGGAGAGAGATTGAAAACAATGCGGCTCCTTCAAACCGAATTAAGCACAATTAACAAAAATGATAACGAAATACGATCACGCCGACTTTTAATTGTGCGAACGCATAATTCCATTACGAAATTAATATTAATTTCGATACGAAACTGGTTTTTTTCATTACACTTTCCGTATTAACCTGATTTGCTGTGGCTTTTTTTTAATTGTTTTCTAAATTATGTTTTTTACTGCCACTTACCGTTCAAATTTGATGCATTTTTCCAATTACACACATCATTATTTTGTTTCGAGTCCGATAAAGCACAGATATTTGTAAATATTTAAACTATTCATTAACCGTTACTGGTCAAGTACGAGCAAATATTTTCTAACAAACTAGAAACATTACAAATTGTTAAAAATCATTAAACCAAGCATTATTCAACAATATTATTTAACTAATGATTAACAACATTAAACTTTGTTTACAAATTCCTGCGATAAACTTTAACTAAAACAATAAATAGACTGGTGACGGTCATTCAATCTTAAAATTTTCGATCCAAAGTCTTTTTAAAAAACAACCTTTCCGGATCAACTAAATTTATGAATAATTCAAGCTGTTCTTCCAAGAAAAAATTTACATAACTTATTCGTACTTACCTGTAAATTTATCTAATCACAATCGCACATTTTCACAACTACTAACCGATTGTAATACGCACGTAAATCACCAATCAATCGAACGGACAATCGACCCGTCAATCCCGTTGTGTCCGGATGCGCCGACAATAATCGGCAACTAAACCGCACAGTTTATTTTCAAATCATAATTTACAAATTTAAAATTAATAATATTAGCAGGTGCTGCCATCTATCACACCACCTCCGAACTGTCCAAATTTAAATTACAGTTTACATCTTAACATATCTAAATTGAACAAGTACCTTTTGAAAAAACTGTAAACGAATTTATTAATAATTAGACTTCTTTCAAGAAAACAACAATTTATTTTATCCTTACGCAGTCATACAATATCTAAACACCATAAAGCATTTTCATTACCAATAACTATTTGACTAAATCACATATTCAAATACTAAATCCATCCATCAAATTCGTTTTAAATTAATGATTTATTTACAATTCACAACTCAAAACTATGACGTGATTAGTTTCGCCATCTGTGCAATTATTCTGAAACCGACCTATGCAAAATTACAGATCACACATTCTATTAAAAAAACAGTTTTAGATGTGTCTCATAGATGTAGCATCGTCGCCATCTATTACTGCCATGTGATTAATGTCGCCATCTGTGCATTCATTGTGGAACAGACCTATGTGAACTTACAGATCACACAACCAATTAGAGGACAGTTCGAGGTTCGTCTCACAGATGCGACAGCGTCGCCGTTTATTAATGGGAATCTCCCGACCTGCCCCAAACGCGTCCTACCGGTTTGAGGGGTGGGGGTTGCGCGCGTCGGGACGGCGACGCGCACGCTCCCGCCGCCAATCCGTGACATCAGCACGTCGATACGGTGGCCTGTCCGGAGGTGCGTTCAAGAATCGGCCGCTCCGTAAACCACCCCAAATTCGACTCGATATTGTCCGTCGTACGTTCCCGCATCGCCCGTTCCGTTGTGAGTGTTCACGTCCGCAGGTCTGAATTGAACCACAAGAAACATGTAAGTTGTTTGTTTTCCTTTCCGATAAATATTGATAGACGATAACTATAAAAACTATAAATTAATCTTAAATGTTTACGTTCTCTTGCAACGCATTTATTTATATAAATTATTATTTATTATTATTTTTCTTAATGATTGGCAAGGAGTGTATATTATAATAACTGGTTGCTAAGTTATTGAAAAAAAAAAAAAAAAAAAAAAATGATAATAATAAAGCTTGGTCATTATTAATGAATGAAATACGGATTTTGATTAGAGGGTGCTTGTTTAATTAACTAACAAACACCTAATAATAAAAAGATAAAACGATTGTGTATAAATAAATTGTGTCAGTCAGAAATTGATTTTTCTTCAACGCGTGCGCACAAATTCATTGGAAAACTGATGGAAAATCACACCTTGAAACAATACAACCTTTTCTCACACGTTTTAGTAGTTTATTTATAATTTTAAGCTTTATAATTGTTATTATTATATTGCATTTGCAAGAAAAATTGTCGTTAATTATCGAACCGATCAGTTAACAGGATATTAAAACGTTGACGCGGTTTGCAAACTATAAATAGACGAATAAATAGGGTTTCCCGCAGTTTAATTTCAATCCCACGATTGATTTTTGGGCCGTAGTCAAGTGGAGAATTGCGTTAAAATCGTGGGCACAGTGAGGATGCGACGCGTGGGTTTATCTGCTAATGGCAAAGGTCACGGTACAAGATTCCAACAAATGTCACGTTGAATTTTTAGGTCTGCAGGCGATAGTTTGGGTGCACCGGGCGCCGGTGGTGCAGCCGGTGGCGACGATGGAATCGTCGGCGGTCCGAGGACGCCGCAACAGATCGCCGCCCAGAAGCGCATCCAACAGACCCAGGCCCAGGTCGACGAAGTGGTGGACATGATGAAGACCAACGTCGACAAGGTGCTCGAACGTGATCAGAAACTGTCCGAACTCGACGACAGAGCCGGTACACGATTAATTACTGTATTTTCTAACCAATTAACGTACTCGATTGTTGTCAGATGCTTTACAACAAGGAGCGTCACAGTTTGAACAGCAGGCAGGCAAACTGAAGAGGAAATTCTGGCTCCAGAACTTAAAGGTACTGTCCCCCTTCTACATTTACCACGTTGTACGACTAAAGAGTAACGTTTCAGATGATGATAATCATGGGAGTGATTGGACTTGTCATACTGATCATCATAATCAGTAAGTGACTTTTTATTAACCCGAAAATCAAACCTAAATCAAACCCCACAAAACTCACGGCTATTGAGTGTGAGAAATGTTTTAATTGATTTATTTTTTAACAGTGAACTTCATGTAAAATTCGGGGGCCGATTTTCGCACACGAAAACCTCGGTAAATGGACTTGAATGGTTGTACGATTTGGTGTAAACGGCTTTTCTGTCTGTCTTTACTGTTTTTATTTCTCCACACCCCACCCCCACCCCCTTGAGCCCGTTTTTAAATGTGTAACGACCACCGGAAAATCTCAATGGACTCATTTTCATCGTTGCTCAAAGCATGTGGTGCTGATTGTCGTTGTCTTTTATTTTCGGCTTGTTGACTGGACTCGTAGTGGCGTTTGTGTTGCACGTCTGTAACTAGTTGTTTTGCATGCGTTGTGTACGAACCAACTGATTGGGTTAATATCGTTCTTTTGCAGTTAATAATTGGCATAACACAGAAATCTACGTTCAAACAATAATACTAATTCTAATATTGACTAAACCGCAGGCAAAATTCGTTCCATCAGAAAATTAATACACACGTGTCCACGTGCATAAAATTGATTTCCAAAAGTATTGTATAAAAATTGTAATGTTAACCAGTGAGGGGAGCAACGAAACGCGCGTCCGGCCGAAGTTTCCCGTCTTCCAGGACTCCAACAATAACCACTCTCTCACTCTCTCTCTCTCTCTCTCTCTCTCTCTCTCTCTCTCTTCTCGATCATGACGTGTAAATATCGAAAAGTTTGACGGGACGCGCGTTTTCCTCCCGTTTAATTCCAAAAACAAAGCAAAAAAAAAAAACGAAATGTATAGAAATTTCAATGTACTTATTTAAATGAAATGACATTAGATTAAAGGATTTTTTCCCCGGGGGGAGGCGACCGCGAAAATCGACGTATGAAACCCAAGTAACACCAGATTATTGTAAAAACTGTTTCTGTGGTCGATTTTCGGCGGACTATTTGTTTTTCGTGCTCGCTTCCAGATTGTTAACTGTATATAGGAGTAAAGTTTTTGCTTTTTAAACGTGGCGGACAAAAACAACAACCACATTGGTTTTGTAGCGTTTATTTGTTGTGATTTTAAGGATTATTGAATTATCAAATATATGGGCACTAAATATAAAACATTTATGAGTCATTTCTAAACCCACTACCAAAATATTTCTATTAAGAACCAGTGAAGGAGACGAAGAGCGAACGTCGGCACAATCGTCAATCGCAACGACAGATGAAGAGCAGGATGAACGAAAGGAAGTATTGTGTTAACGAAACAATTTGATGATTATTAATTATATCTGCATGTTGTTACAAGTTACATTTTGAAAACATGATCATGTTTATTACACTCGTTCACATATTTTCATTCATTTTATTTTCCGTTTGGCATATTAAACGACATCAAATCAATCACTCACTGTTAATTTTATATAAATAAAACGGACAGACAGAAAACATCAACACTGAAAATCAATTATATCAACAACAAAAAATGTATTTTATCAATTTCTGTAACAATAATATAATAATTTTGATATACATAAAAACAGTTTAATTTAGGTAGAGTATGTGTAATTTTGTGTGTGCGGACCGTTAACGTTAAATTTCCAGTGAAATTCATGCCGGAGGAGAAGCCAGCGGCGGTCCAGTACGCGCTGCCGCCGCAACCGCAACCGCAACCGCAACCCGCACCCAACTCGCAGGCGCCGCAACCGGCGCCCGCCCCCCAGACCGGCTAGATGTACGGCGCGCCTCACATTCCACCAAACACCAAACACAATAAAACTCGAACGTGTGTGTCTTTTCTTCTCCGCCTGCGGAACGTTCCGTTCGTTTTGGGAATTTTACGAGATGTTGCCCCCGGCCCGGTCGCTACGGTGCTTTTTTGCTGGCGACATCTGGTGGGAATTCTTATAAAATTAAGCCTCCTCATAAAAGATGTCTCTGTAAGATCTCCTGTGCGCAAGCGCGTGTTTTCAATCTGAAGTCTGCAACATTTTCCAAATTCTTAAAACGAATTGGATTTTGTTTGTATTTGCTTTTATTCTAATTCAGTTTTTTGATGGACATCGAAATTTTCTTTCCCGGACGTGATTGTGCAACAGTTGTTTTCTTGAAACAACAGTTAACAATTATTGTAGATAAATTCATTCATTAACTATTATTATGGATGATCAACTAAATGTATCATGGCTTTAAAAATAATAATAATAATAATAATAATATTATTAATAATAATAATATCACTGTTACGTTGTATAATACTATTCATTGTTTAAATGATATAGATTAAAGGTTTTATTAATTTTTTAAGGTTTGCTGATGAAAAAGTACTCGACCAATTATCTAGAAATTTAATTTTCGCTTCTGAGTACTTTTTTCAATTGTCAAATCTAGTAACTAGTCAATGTATAAATTACGTTACTGTAATATAAACTACGTTAATTAATAAACAGTTATTAGAGTTTAATTCATTGTAATTTTATTCACATACACACATGAATAAGTTATTTAAATAAATATATAACAAAACAGCAAGATATTTTCATTAATTATACCGTAAAATTCGAAATAATTCAGTTAGTTCTGTAACAAAGGTCTGAGAACAAAGTCTTTCCCAGGCAGTTTTCCAGCATTTGCATCTTCTATGGCTCTTCTCAGTTCTTTCATGCCGACAACTCCAACCAGTTTACCAATAGAAGTGACGTAAGCAACGTTGATGGCCAATAATGAGAACAGTGAATGTACTTTGAGCAAAGACGTGCGTTCCACCAGTTGAAATGGAGCTGGATCGACGCGACATTTCGAAAAATCCGCCATCATTTCCAACTGTTCCTGTTCCCACATTTGCTGTTGTTCCTTCGACATGTCTATTACTCGACGAATTGGCTTAAAAAATAGTTAATTCAACAACTAGCTGCATAATCTTATGTACAAATTTACCAGGAACACTTTTTTAGGTTTAAAAGCAACAATGGCGTTTTTATTGTCAACCTTATACTTGTCGAAGATTCGTTCCCGTTCTTCCACCTTTTGTTGCTCCTTAATTTCCTTCTCGTACGCTTCCAAGTCCTCAATGACCTTTCCATCGGGCCCGATACCGTAGGGAAGGATTTCCTTTCTTCGTTCTGCCCCAATTTGACTTTCCAAAAGGGCAACCAGCTCGGTTTTGGTTATGGAACCCAAAAGGATCATATTCCTCGGATGGTCGACTAAGGGAATATGTTTTAGTTTGATGCACTCCCTTAATTTGTTGCTCAACTCCTTGTAGGACATTCCCAAGTAAATATATTTTACGTTTTGCACCATAAAGTCCTCCACGTACACTCTATAAACGGCTGAAGGAGAAGATTTAATAAATGAGTCAATTTAAGCCAGTTTTCTTACCGCTTTTGCTGGGCAACAAGTCTGGCAAGTAAGGCAACTTATTGGTCTGAATAGCCAGGTCGTAGATGCTAGGAGTTAGGATTCTGGCGATTCCGTTAGCGATTAGTACACTGATCAAAACCGGGATGACGTGGCTGATTTGTGAGGTCATTTCGAACAATATAACGCTGGTGGACAAAGTGTGGGTGACAGCACCACTGAAAGCGGCCGCTCCTACCATCGCATAAGCTCCTGGCATTATCGGGTTCATTTTGCCCTTATAGCTGACGCCTAATGGGAACCAATAGTGCATCAGTTCTCCCGCTATCCTTCCTATAGCTGCGCCGCTTCTGAAATTCGGTATGAAGGCTCCGTTTGGTATCGCCATCGTTGACGACATGATCGAACAAATGAACTGATAACACACAAAAATTATTAAGTTTGCGTAAATGCCGGTCCATGGAGTTGTCCAGTGAGAAACAACAGCGTGTTCGGCGACGTTTAAGTTTGGCTTGGTCCAGGTGAAGTTGCTGAACAACTCCACCACTTGGTCTCTGGGTGGTAAAGTGGCGGCTATAAATTGGCCGATTCCCATGGGGAAGGTGACGGTGGAAACTATCATTACGATGCAAAAGGGATAGGAGAAGATGCTCGAAGCCTTTATTTTGTTTACAACTTTGTTTTGTTTCAACCACGCCCCGAATTGTTGCTTGCACCATATATAAACAGATCCTCCGATTCCACAAATTACTCTAAAAGGGTCAATTTCGGAATAATTAATTAAATGTAATTTAGAGTTGCATTCTTACCCGACAATCGCAAATGCAAACAACTCCTGAGGATCATAAGGAAAATCAACGTAGAAACTCGATTTAAAGACCACAGTTATTGTTCCAGCACCGTCAATCCACACTGAAAGCAATCTGTAGGTTGTGGCCGCCCAAACTGCTGCAAAAAATCCCCGCCAATAATTCCTGACAGCGTAATACGACGTCGATATTTCAATGCTGAACAACACTCCTATAATGTGATACTCTTTAAAGTGATCCGATTAAAGTTTCATTCTAATTATTTATACCTCCAATAGGAGCGTTAAAAGTACAAGCAACACCGACCGCCCATGCCGCCCCCAACATTTCAATCGTCCTGTTCTTGTTCTCAGCCAAGTGCTGAAAGCTCCGAATCATCTTCGCCATCTTCGTCACCAATATGCAACTCATGTGAATCAAGGGCCCTTCTTTCCCCAAAGGCATGCCGCTACCCAGCGTAGAGGTGATGCCGACCCACTTGGCGATGAGGCAACGAAACGTTAAGAACTCCTTCATGAAAACGCCACGTAAAATCGTTTTAATTTGCGGTATTCCCGAACCGACTGACTGAGGGGACACCAAACTGACAAAACCAATGTCGAAGAGAATGAGACAAACTGGAAGGCAGATCCAGGCTATCCATTTTTCGAAGCCCGACGTCGCCAGGTCCGTGTACAACCACATCCTCGCTATAAAATAAAATCAAAAAATGTCAATTTTTTAAAAAGATTTTACGCCCAGTTTAGAACCTTTCAAGCACATTTGTACGCCCTTGTCGAGTACGTAACTGATGATGGCCACCAGGATTCCCAACAACGCTAAAAACGCCCAATCTTCATTAAACAGTCCGAAAGTCTTGGCCCAAATTCGTTCGAACCGCCCTTCGTAGGCATCATAAGTCTTCCGTCTCGCCTTCTCTTCTTCTTTCAACAATTTTTTTTCTTTTTGCTTCACCTCTCTTACGGTAGTGTAGAGGTCGTCCAGCGATTTGTTGAAGCATGCCTTCCGAATGCACGTTAATTGAGGTAAGATTGAAAAAGCAACAAAAACTTACCTCCACAGTTTTGTATCTGGTATCGTAGAGTTGTGAGGTGGGCAAACTTTGCCGGTGGTGCATTTTCGTGTTGTGATCCTTAAAAGCGTTCGTACGGGTTCATTTCGTAGTGTAATCCACAAATATTTGTTCGGATAATTAGTAATAAATTTTTAATTAATTCGCATAGTTTTACGGTCGTGGCTTCTTTACATTTGATTATCACTTTACTTTTGAGCACGAGTGGCGAGATAAAAATTTCAATTATTCTTTCCAAGTTATCTCAAACTGTAACAAATATAATGTTATCGTTTGATTAAAATCTATTTGAAATATATCAAATCACATCGGTACGAGATTTAATCCGCAATTGAGCGGTTCGTGTTGTTTAAATTTTTAATGTACGATGATCGTACGTGGTTAATTAAGTTTGTTTACCGATTTATTCACACTGTTTAAGGATGAACAATCGTAATTGAAAATATTTTTTTGTTCAAATATTTACTGTTTAACACTGATATAAAATACAACATTGAACCATTTACGTTTTTTGCCATAACGTCATTTGTTTGTAATACTATTTTCTCCTGAAAATTATAATTCCTTATTTCCGAACGTTTCATTTATTGAAATAAACCCATTTTCTAAAATTATATTTATTCGACATAATTTTATATAGTGTGTTCCCCGAATTATCATTGTAACAAGAAAAGTGAAAAATGAAAGTCCAAGAATTATTTCTTTCTTCTTAATTTTATATATTTAAAAAATTTATAAATAAAATTTCCTTTATATTTATTTATTTTTATCATAATTATCAGATACGTCGAATATTTATTTATTTATTAGATTTTATCAGTAAATCCGTACTGTACTGTGCATTCATGACAGAAACAGGAAATTTGTTATCTTTCCCCCGTTTGACTGACTCATTTTCTGTGTCACTGTTTATTCTTATTTCTTGCATATAAGACAGAAATGGAAGAAACCAGCTCAAAAGTAAGTTTAAAACATTTTTTACCTTTATTTTTCAAATTTATCTTATTTTAATGTACTTAATAGTAATAAATATTATATACCATAATCTGTACTTATATACAATGATGATTCATTTGGGCGTTTTCTTATATACTTAATATATATTTAACATTAATATAGAAAAATATTTAACATTCAATTACTATTTTTGTTCTAAAATAAGCAATTTTTTGCATTAATCGTTAATTTATTAATATTTTACTGAAATTTTTGTGTATTTTAATTATATCACTTTATTTGTATTTCACTGTTTAAGGTGAAATATTATGTGATATGTGATTTTTATAGTATACAGTAAATATGTATTTAATAATAACAACATATTTTGTAATATTAGTTGCCTATTCTAATATTATTTTAAGATTTCGGTAATTACTACAAACAGTGTTGCCAATGTTTACCTTTGCAAGAGAGAATTCAATTGTCAAAATTTTTAAGGTTATGTTTTAAAGTGACTCAAACAATATTAAAAAAATTTCAATAGAAACCCCTTAAATAAATAGTATTCCATCATAATTTTCTAAATTACAACTTTAGGGGCAAAAATCATGCCGGTAAATTATTAAAAATTTATTTTTTAGCAATTGTTTAACAAATATTGGGTGTGTCAAAACGGCAATTCATTTTTAGGCATACCATTCGAGTTTCCTGGAACCTACCCAAGTAATAGGGAACACCGCAATCCTCCCTTTCAAGACGAAAGTGCGCGGACCGGCGCCCCAAATCATCACCGACGAACAAGACATAATTGATGAAACTCTATATTTCTTCAAAGCCAACGTTTTCTTCCGCACCTACGAAATCAAGGTAAACGCGGTGAAATGTTTTCTGTTCTTTTATAACGTTTTCGTTTTCAGAGCGAATCAGACAGGCTCCTAATTTACATAACTTTGTACATAACCGAGTGTTTGAAGAAGTTGCAGAGATGCAGCAACAAAAACCAGGCCCAAAACGAAATGTACAGCTTGGCGATTTCACGATTCGACATTCCTGGTAAGGGGCTCAATTTTATAAAACGAATTTGGGCTCAGTTTGTTTTATTTTAGGTGAACCAGGCTTTCCCCTAAATTCGGTCTACAGCAAGCCGCAAAATTCGTCAGAAGCTGAACTGCTTCGCTCGTATTTCACCCAATTACGACAAGAAGTCGGTCTGAGGGTCGTCGAGAAGGTTTTCGGCGAGGACGGCAAACCAAGCAAGTGGTGGTTGTGTTTTGCCAAAAAGAAGTTCATGGATAAAAGTCTCAGTGGTCCTGGACAATAGTTTTTTAAGGTTTTTTTATATGCTTTCATTTAATTATTAAATTACTAAAATTATTATGGTTGTTTCATTGATTTAACATAGTCCAACTTGTAACTGTGCTGCTAGATTATGTTTGTTTGATCAATACCATTATGGAGAAAATGAATATTTTACCCTATTTTACTGATCAATTAATTAAACAGTTTTTAAGAAGTAAAAGTGTTTGTTCCAACATAAAAAAGTAAGTTTTATTATAAACGATATTTTTATTAATTAATGAGGCTGTTATTTAAATGACAGAACAGGTTTTAAGGAAGGTAAATCGTGTAATTACACACGATATTTAACAGAGGCTAAAGAGCAACTGCAAATTGCAAATAATAATTTAAAACAAGCTAAGCAACGGCAAGAAGTCGAACAAGATGAATTGAAAAAAGAATGGGACGAATTACAGTCGACAGTTGATGAATTCAGACACAATTTTCTGCGCTTTAATCAGGTATATCCGAGACAATTTTTATTAATTGGCTTCGAGAATGTTGACGGCTATACCAACAATAGCAGATTTGCACTTGAACAACTGATAGGCCGTTTCCTCGGGTGTCGATTGTTGTTGGACGCATCCTCTCAACTCCTTCAACTTGTCCGTACCGTACAATCGTTCGTAATCGCTTATCACGTGGTCAGCGTTCAAAACTCCGTCCGAGTTGATGTAGTTTAACTTCTTGGAGAAGCACAGCAGACCCTTTTTGATCCTGTCGTCTTCGATCCATTCACCCCTGCTTATTTTCTGCATTAGTTCCGGCGGCGTGTAACTTTCCGGATCGCTTTGGCATTCTTTTATCGCTCCGATTTGTTTTTGCGCCTCCTCCTTTGTCACGTCCTAGTTGTTGTAAACAAAGTTAATTAACGTTGCATTGTATTATCGGACAGAAAAGTGTACTTACCCCGTTTGCGAGCGCGACCGCGACCGCGCAAAACAAACACAGATAAATCAACATGATTTAATCTTAAGAAGATATGTATGTATATGAGCGACTAAATTGTTCTTTTTATATGCGTTCTCGAGGTCGAAATCGACGCGAAATGGAAAAACCCATTTGAATTAAGGATTATATAATGGCACTTTATTCAATTTATAATCGATCACAATTAATTCGATTATTAACTGATTTACGAATTTTATTGAAATAAATAAATTAAAATTAAAAACATGTTTGTTGGTAGTCAAATGTCTTGTAATTTCAACTTTAATCTGATTTTGTGACAAACGGTTCTAAATTCTTATAAATAAATATAATAGACAAATAATGTCTGTATAAACAACAAAGACCTAATTAAATAATGGTTATCAGTTATAAATAGTCGGTTTCCAATGAATGCACTATTGAGCCTCGTTTAGTTACTAATCAACTCTTGTAATAAAAATGTGGAGAATTTTATTTTTTGTGGCGTGTGTCTGCTTATTTTGGACTTTGTCGAGCACCAAGGTGAGTTTTTACATTGTTTTATTATAATACCCACTGTTAGTTCGTACATATTTTTTAGTTAATTAAACAACTAACTCAGGCAGAAAAACAACATTTACAAAACATAATAAAAGAATGCCAATCGGATCCCAAGATGAGAGTATCCAAGACAGTAATAAGGAAAATAAAAATGGGCGAATGGACCGAAGAAGATAATTTAAAACGTGCGCTTTTCTGCATCGCAAAGAAAACGGGCATTCAAAACGAGGACGGCACTTTAAATCCGACGAAGATTCAATCGAAATGGGCAACACACTACGATTCGGACGATTTGAATAGATTGATGGGGTGCGTAAAGGAGTACGACACTCCTGAGAAGACCGCTTACGAATTGTTTAAATGCAGGCAAAGCGTCTTGGGTATCGACAAGAATTTCGTAAGATGATAAACAAATACGACAGTTTCTTACGTTGGATACACTTGTATTTATTCAATAAACATAAACAAATTGATTGAGCGTATTTATTTTAATTCACGAACGATGTTTATTGAAATTTCGACATTTCGTCGTCTTTCATTTCGTTCCATTTGTTCTTCGTTGTGTAGTCGCTTCGTCCGTCGTCTTTCAGGTATCCCATGCGTTTGTTCAGACACAGTCGCAGTTGTTTCCATGCGGAATCGCGTGGCCAAATACCAGTGGAGATTTTTTGCATCACTTCGAAAACTTCCGCTTTGTTGTCGCACTTCTGCACCAGCTCCATCCAGCTCTTATTTAAGTTGACCGGGATCTGCAATTATAATTATTAATTTCAATAAATAAATATCAATTTATACTTACAGATGCCACGAAAGCAAATGCGACAACTAATAAAAAAGTGGTAATCGTTAAGGTCTTCATTGTTGATTAGTGCAATAATTGTTCAATTTCTCGAGCTTTTTATACTTTTATTTTATCTGAAACAAGACGAATATAGATTTTTATTTTAAGAATGCACTTTGCATGTTTTATCCTTATCATAAATTTAAAATAAAACAGAAAAATACTTATTGTATTGGTTTCAGTTTGTGATTGAAAATGAAAATAAATCTAAACGTGCAAAAAATCGAATAACCGAACTGAAAATTGTTGATCAAATGAAAGATTTCGATGTGGCACGTTTAAAAAATCGCCTGACCAAAGCCAGAAGATGTAAAGCTTTGCTTGAAGAAAACATTAAAAAACACAAAGAATTTGTGGAGTTTTTAGAGAAGGTTGTTGAAGAATATCCAGACAGATTCCAATCAATTGAGGACATCGTTAAAGAGTTCGAGTTGTACGTAGAAACTGGCGAAAATTTAATGGAAGAATACAAAAAAGATTTCAACAGCATACAAGTGTTGAAACAAGAAGTTGTAAGTAAAAAATAAAACAATTTGGGGACATTTAAAAGTGAAAATTTTCAGGAAAAAGTTGTAAACGAAACACAATTACATCTAATCGAATTGAAAATTAAAGAGGAACAACTTTATAAACGTCACGAAGAGGCGAAACGTAAAACACAAATACATGAACAGATGTTAAAAATAATTCAAGAGAAGATTATTCAAAAATTACTGGACAATACGACTATTTTAACCGCCTGCAACAAACTATATAATCAAATTTATAACAGAGATAGAACACCGAAATTGGCAACGGAAAATATTGAAGAGAAATTGGAATACATTAAACAGCATCTGTTGCTTATTCAAGTACTGTTAACTCGTATTGAAGATGTGGATAACACTTCTAAATATTCGGTACAAGCTCAGATTTAATAAAACGATTTAATTAATATTTATATGTTTTAATTCGGTAATTTACAACCTGTTATATAATTTATTGACAACAATTTGGATAGGAGCAACATTTAATGGAACATGCAATTGTATTTATAGCCGTTTACTGTACTTTCTGTTAATGGTTAAATAATAAAATTGTGAGTGTGCTGCATTATTTTTAATGTCCCTATCCACAAATTTATATTTAAATATGTCTTTTATTCTTATATAATATATATCATATATATATATATATATATATATATATTGTGGTGTTTTGTTTTAATTATTCAACAACAGATATGTTTTTTACAAAAATAATTTTATAATATCAATGAACCAAAAACCTGTAACTTTGTACTGTCTGTAAAATATTTGAATTTTGTTCGCAATACTAAAATAAAATTACAATAATACTTAAATACATTGTCTTACACAGCCTAATCAATAAAATTAACAACAAAAGCTGCTACAAATGTAATAAATAATTATTTGTCATAATAAATATACAATAATAATAATAATAATGCATTTTTCTTCATCAGTTTTGATTAAATGGCACATCAAAAAGCATCTGGAAGACCGACAAAAATGAAAAACGTAAAAAACGGACTGCACCAAAATTTAGGTACAAAAAAACCCCAGTTTTATTTACACAAATCCCCCCAGAAGAAAAACAAAAAGAAACTATCACAACTACTTAAAAATTGGAACTTGTTCCAGCTTCTTCATCTTCATCATCATCATCCTTTTCTTCCTCTAGTAATTTGCGGGCCAATTTGATCGCCTCAAACTCGTTATAATGTTTTTTCCGTTTCTCTATGAACGCCTTGCGTTTCATCCGTTCCTCTTCAGTCATTTCTTCATCTGAATCTGATTCAGATTCAGTTTTGTCCTGCAGCACTTTCGGCGGCATTTCCGCCGCCAGTCTTATCCTAAAACAATCTCGGTTAATTTACCGGACAATTCAGTAGGGCACTGAATACTTTTCCGCCAGATCGGAGGCGTCCAGTCCGTCCACATTATCGCTCGTGTACTCGTAATTGTACGGGGTCTTCGGTTCGTCCACCTTCATGTGCCCGTAGTCCTTGCCGGGCGGGTGGTACGTCGCGATTATGTTCATCTCGTCCCATTTTGCCCCCTTGCTCTGTTTCCTGCAATCGATGAAAAAACAAAAACAATACAACTTAACCTAAATTTAGGGGCGGGGATTTTTTGATGTAGGCGTGCGACATCCCCAGGCGGGGCTGTTTTACCTTTGTTTCGTCACCGACGTCTGCGACTGCGGGTGGTCGAAGCTGCTGGAGTTCTTCAATATGCCTTTCGAAGGTCGTTTCTTCAAGTTTTCTGCCATCTTTTTTAAATGGACGTTACGTCAGTGTTGCCGGATCACACAATCGGATTTCCCGCAAATTCCCAAATTTATGATTGTATTCAATAAATATTATTAAAATAGTTCTTAACATTGAATTGAGCGTAGAAATTTTTTAACAATTCAAAAGTTCTAATTTAGGTTAATTGAAATAATTGTAAAACTAAAATACAAGTATTCATTATTCAATTAAATTGATTTATTCAATTTAACTGAACATAAAGAATTTGTGTATCTGGATAAAAATGTGTTTTATTAAAAAATTCCTAATAAAAATAAATTTATATAGATAATGTATTGTATACATGTGTACATTAGTATTTGTTTACACGAAATAGATAAAAAATAGTGTGACAGAACGTAAATTTAATATTTATACCAATTTAAAAGTATCACATGAATGTCTAAAATATATTTTAAATATATAATATATATTATCTTACATGTTCCATTGTTGTCAAATGGGACAAATTTCCCGAAGCACGAGAAATTGTATTGCAGATTGAGAATTTTTAATTTAGTGTGGGAAAAATTGTCCAATCTGACAACATCGCCAAATGTCAAAATACTTTGTGTCTCATAACCCGATATTAGAGTTCCTTATCAGAACACCCTTAAACAATTCAATTTTCTAATGGATTATTAAGATTATGTCTAATATAACAGTACCATATTGTACTGGTTCAAATTTGTACGTCCGTTTTCGTATCACGATCGATCGAAAGAATCAGATTTTCAGCTCGTCGCCTCAGACACGGGACGTGTTGCCGTCAAGAAAACGACTACCCGATAAAAATCCGCGACAAAACGCCCAATTCCTAACCCCCGAACAACCCCATGGTCAAAAATCATCACAGAATCGGTCGAAATTCCGGTGAAAATCGCGTCCAAACGAAAGGTAAAAACGGTGATGGAGTTTGCGCAGTTGTCGCCGCCCAGTCGCCGTATTTATAGTGCGGTTTCAGGATAATGTTACGCGAGTTTTCAGTCGTTCCCCGTACGCGCATCTGACTGTCCGTGTTTCGTGTTTTTAATTTTTTTTTTGTCGGCCCACATTTATTGAGTAGCCGTGTGTGTTTTGTGCATCGCCCCCGGGAGGATTGAGCTGCGGACGAGCTAAACGCTGGAAACGTGGTGAACAAAAAACGGTGAGTAAAATGGATAAAATGGAAATTGGATCGGGCACGGTGGCGGCTTAGCTTCAGGGTGGAACTCGCGTCGCAAAGGCCTTTGACTTCGTTTGCGTTGTTGGTGCTGCTGCTGCCCGTTGCAGCCGAGTGTACGTTTCGTACATGTAAATCGCGTTGGATGCCGATTGGAATTCGTTGCTTGGATCGAATCCAATTAGATTTATTTCTTTCTAGAAATGTGCGAAATTTTTGACACAAACAGGTAAAAATAACTTGACGAATCATGGGAAAAATTACTTATTTTTGACTCATTATTATTATTATTATTATTATATACGTAAACAAGCGTATAAAACATTTTGAAATTGCTATTTTTAATTCAGTTTACTGTTAGAATTTGTGGTGAAAAAAACTTGTAAAAAAGGTAAAGAAGAAAATTGAATTACCCTAAAAATTAATGTTGTTTTAATTAATGTTTTAAGTCATGTTCATTTAGAGTTTGTCTTCTCATCTTCATTAAAATCATCAGCACAGTGTTCATTTCTCTTTGTTTATTCAGAGAATTGAACATTTTCATGGAGTCCTTTTCAAGTAAATTTATTTAATCGTTTGTCTTTGTCAGGACAATAAAAATGTGGGCGATGGGAACTGTAAAAGTGGTGGACAGAGACCAGGTGAGTTTTGCAAATCGCTTGAGCAAAATCCGCCAAAACGAACTTTCTAAAACGCATCGCAAAAACGGGTTAATGGGTCTCTTCAATTTGTACACATGTATAATGTTGTATTTGCTACAGATTTTATTAGATTATTACCGGACTGTTGGATATGTGTGTCTTTTTCTGAAAATATTTGTGCTAAACTAAAAGAGTCTTTAAAAATACAAAATGTCCTAAATCCTGTTTTAATATTTTTTATTATAAATCGCTCTAATAATCTAATTATTAAAGGTGAAGTTATATTCATTGTTGTCATAATTGTCAGTTTTAATTATAAAAACATTGTTAAAAGCGAATGTGGGGAACATTAAAGGTGAAAAAACTATAAACGTTCTTTTATGTCAAATTTTATTCATTTTTAGTTTTAATCAGTGAATATTAAAATTGAGGTTATGTTTAGGATAAAAATATTAATGTTAATATTCAATTTGTTGTTGAAACTTTAACAATATATTAACTGTGTTCAATCTAGAAAAGTATTTTCGGGTTAGATTCGTTAAACGTTTGTTTTTCTACCAATTTGTTGAAAGTGAGGTTATATTTATGTTATTGATTATCTATTATTATTAAAGTAGTTGTATGAGTATTATTAAAGTAGTCTGATAAGACATACTGTAAGCGGAAAATGTTGATACAAACTTTTATCATTTTAAAACGTCTTATTTAAATGTCAAAAGTGAGGTTATGTTATTCATTATTGTTAAAAGTAGCCTTATCAAATTGGTTGTCAAGAGTGAGGTTATGTTATGTTGCTGATATCAAATTTATAATTAATATCATTGTTAAAAGTTGAGTAAGAAATGTAATTCAATTTTAAAAAGAAAAGGTGTCTAAAATTTATTGCATGGTAAATGTTATTAATTTTAATGAAGTTAGTTAGTCAAGTTGGCGTTAGTAATTAGTTTTAGTATTAAATTTATTGTTAAACTAGAGAAGGTTTTTTAATAGTACATTTTAGTACTTATTTAGCCATATTTGGATTGCGAGTTAAAAGTGAATTAAGCGAATAAAAGTAAAACACAAAATCCGCCAAAACGGACTTGGACTTTCTAAAGTGCATCGCAGAAACGGGTTATTGGGTCTCTTCACACACTCACACAACGTATAATATTAGTTTTGTTACAGTTTTGTGCATTCCATTGGATTCGATTCGACTGTGACAAATATGCGCATTTTTAGCAAACAAACACCGTTCAGAATAGAAACCGTTGACTAATCGAACGAGCAAGCATGAATCAATCACAATTTATTCCGGCGACAAGTGATCGCCGATAAATAAATAAATAAAATGGAAGACGGGAGAGTTGCAAGAGTGGAAGAGTGGAAGAGTGGAAGAGTGCAGAGTGCAAGAGTGTGTGAGTTCTAAAAATAAACCGGGAGGCATGTTAATAAGGTTATTAAACCCGATTCGACAATTTCTCCACATCCACATCTCAATGTGCCGCATTGTTCTCTTCTCCATCGCTAATTTATTATTCATTTCTGAGGGGGGAAAGGATAAGAGTGTTTGTTGCTGTTTATCTTTGGTAAACTAAATAAGTGAATCACACTTGAATTCGGTTTGAACAATTAAATGGCGGTTATCGGTCGGTCGTTTTCGATTTCCTAATCGGGCAAAAGATGCGACTCGAGGTCGCGTTCAATGCACAATTAAAACCGTCACGTACGCACGACCGATTAATCATCGTGGACTGCAACAACCGAACAATCCTCGCCGATCCTCACGTCACCGCGATAAACACATAACAAAACAAAAGGCGAATATTATAAACACGCATATCGATTTACGCGCGGGGATAAATGAACGAAGAACAAGGAAGCCGTTCAAGTGGGCGAAAGTGCATCGAATGTGGGTCACGGTTTTGCGACCGCCTCACTGACCACATTCGACTCTTGCGAACCACTTTTCGGCAGATGAACATTGTTCAAAAAGCGACCCTATTATCTCTCATTTGTTCCACATATGCACTTGTCCGTCTCATCATCAGTCATCAGAAACCGCTTCCCAACCGACTTCCCGTCAGTTATCACGAATTTTATGCTCAATTCCTTCCCGTTCACGACATATATTTGGATGTTGGGCCCGTTAAAAGAGCGGCGGTGCGGTGAACCGGCGGACCGGCGGAACGGCGGAACGGCGGACCGGGCAGACGGTCGGCAGGAAATTCTCTCCCTTCGGTTTCGCAGAACCAGTTTTTCGGTGCGGCGAGTTCGCGGCGTTTCGACTGCGGGTTCAAGGGTAAAGCGCGCGCGCCCCACGCCCACACCGTTTCCTCTTCTTCTTCTTATTCTTCTTCTTCTTTCGCAGGCCACGGTCCGGATTGCGTGCGAATCATTCGCTAAACTCTTTTCTTTTACCTTCTTCTGTTCAACTGTTCGTTGAAAGTCGAATTAGAAACGGTCTGTTTCTATTATTCTTTTTAAATCTCATCAGCCGATCGACTAATTAAGTGAGATTATGTTTATGCTATTGTCGGGGTTGTCGTGGGATTACGACAATTTACTCCAATAGGTGCAACACTGGTTTTATATACCATTTATTGATACTATTTTTATAAAACAACACTGAAGAACGATAACCGTTATTGGGAAGTTGGTTCACGAAATGTTAAATGGCGAATTTTATTTGGCATAGTTGCCAACCTTATTTTTATTTTATCTCACCAACTTCAGAAGAATAACCAAATACATTACACTATTAATTATCAATTAAAAACGTCTATTTACTAATTAATTTACTATTCTTAGAAACTTTTTAATCAATTAATTGTTAAAAATGAGGTTGTTTATTATATTAAATAACCATTTTAATGTAAAAATTCGTTATCGAAAGTAAAATAAGATAATAACGTAATATAACAGATTTATATTATATTTTATAGGTTTTCAATGTTAAAGGCATTTTAATATCAATTGGTCACTGTCTGTTTTGATATTAAACTATCAAGAAGTAGGCAAATAGATAAAAAGTTTTATTTCATTAATATCAGTAAATTTTTTAATTACAAAATTGTTTATAACTATATATTAATAAGAGTGAGGTTATGTTTATATTTTTATAAACCCGTAATATTGCAGAATCCTCAACTATAAGGAGTATTCTTAGCGCATGCGTCAACTTTATTTGAAATTATCGCATAGTTGCCAGATTTCAGTTTTAATAAAGTTTACTTTATTAATTTTTTATTCAGTCTATATAAAAAATGACCTTAATGTTCCCTAAAGTTGCGGATTCTGCAGGATTACCCTGTTTATTAAAAAAGTGAGGTTAGGTTCATAAAAAAATTTACTTAACCTAACTATTTATTAATAAAGAGTGAGTTATGTTTATAAAAAAAATTATATTATACCAATATTGTGATATATAATTTTTTATATAATCATTATTATTTCAATATTTAGATTGAATAAATAATTCACAATGTAAAATAAATGCGCAGAAGGCGGCGAAACACAGTTTTATCATTGTTAACATAGTTCAAGACCGAAATAATATTTATCAAATGGTAAAGTTATGACACATTCCCGTTTCTAAATCGATTAGTTTTATCTGCGGGAATTCCGAGCGCCGTTACTCACGCCTTATTCACAATCTCTCATTGTGTCCTATCGCTCCGTTTTACGGTTTGTTTACAAATAGTTTTTTTGTTGTCGTGTGATCCGGAGGTGTTGGATTTCAGGTGATTTTCGGCACGAGGTAAACGAACGACCGAAGAATGTTCTATTTGCGATGCGATGCGATGCGGAGTTATTTTGGCGCCGCGTGTCGCGTGGTCGCGTTTCCGCAATCTCCGACTTTTCAACTTTTCTGTTCTGATGGGTCCGGCCGAAAAGCAAGACCGAGGAAAGTGTCTCGATCGGATCGAGGGAACGACGTGCGGCGTACGGAATGCGCCGTTCCTCTCTCTCTCTCTCTCTCTTTGTCTCTCCCTTGGATCCGGCGAACGACCGCGGTTGCGACCGCCGTGCCGCTTTGCCCCCGTCTCGGAACGGATTCAGTCTGGCGTTCGCAGCCGCTGAAATTGACTCGAACACGGCACGGTGTCTGTGCGGTTCGCCCTTCCTGCGACTTGTGTAAGTTATCATTCTCTGCCAGATAATAAACAATGACGTCACCTTTTATGTTTTTATCGGTAAATGTATGCACACACTCGTGTACGGGAAACATGACTCGAAACGCAACAAATGCGGTTTGATAACATTCAAACCGTCCGATTTCTCAGAACAATCCGATTTACATTAATTTCGTAAAAATTTATTGAAATGATAACAAGAGGAACAACGACCGGTTTGCTTGCTTGTTATCTGTCTGCAGTGTCAGCCAGTGTGCTTGATGTTAAATAAAATGCGGGAACGAGGCCACAAATCGCTCACGAATTCTGCTTCTGGTTACATTGTACCGGTTCTCACGCGATTCCTGCCAAATCCGTGTGTTAACCCACATGTTAACCACCATCGAAAACTACTCAAATTTCTTTCTTTCTTTCTTTCATTCATTCTTGAAAAACATTCAAAATCATTTATTTATAAAATGATATATTGAGAAGAAATTAATACAGAAATCTGTATTACCTTCGTATGACTATTGACAGAGAGATGGCTCTGCAGGACACATTCAAAAATGTACATTTATACTCCCCATATAAAATTTGGGAGTATCAATAATGGCTCCCTATAGAATAGTCCTTTATTAATATGTATGCCAAAAATGAACTTCCCACCACCAAAATTGGTGACTTTACAGACATTTTTGTTAGACGATCAATTTGTCAAAATTTTTAGAAAAAAATTACTCAACTTAACAACCCAGTCCTGGAATTTTATTAAACAATTATGTTATAATTGCTCTGAAAAGTTTAAATCAATATTCCTTATAAATTCCTAATAAAAAATTAGGCGAATCATCCTGTATATATTACTTAACATTATTAGAAATAAAAATAGTTTAAAACAAATTTCCACATGTTGTTACAATCTACACGATGAAATCAATGTTTGGATTCAAAGTTGATTGATCTCTTTGGATTAGATCATTTTACATATGTTAATTCAGTTCCCAAACTACATTAACAGTCTTTAAATATCCAACTGGAATCATAAGCAATTTTAAACCGGCGTAACGTTTTCCTGTTTCGTTCAAGCTGAGAAAAACGAACTAGAAACAAACGGAAGAGACGAAGAGATGCTGAAAACGGTTCCGGATGTCGACCGGTAAATTTGCGGGTCGTTCAACTTTTTTAACACACGTCTCATTATTATATTACGAACGACGAGTGTGTCGATTATTTTTTATTATTCGCCGCGATTTAACGGTACGTTCCGGACACCCGTATTAAAGTTATTGATCTATTGGTTGAAAGTTCACACAATATGTTTATTTAAGAGTCTAAATGTGTAATCACTATTACTTATGTTGAGTACCTACGTTTGATTTCCATTTGGTTGCGCACCGTAATTACACACACACACACACACACGGTGTTGTACGATTCCCACAAGTCGTTCGAAATTGTTGCGCAAAGGATGAGCACGGTTCTAATCGGTTTCGATTCGAAACGGTTTTCGCTTTCGTTTGCCGGAAATAATCGCCGGCCAATTTCTAAATTGCTTCAACACTTTACAAAACCATTTCGCACTTGTTCCAGATGGCGGAGACGGTCCAGAAGTCGCGGATCGTAAGTGACGACGACAATCTAGAGGAGTCGCTGCTCGAAGAGTTTAACCTGCGCCTAAAAAACTGCATGAACCAAGTGTGTACTTAAATCACTAAAAGAAACCAACTAATTTAGCTTCGTGTGCGTTTTGTGTGCTTACTAACCAGTCATTTCAGGAGGAGCCGACCAAAAACGGGGACGAAGCGGAGGAAATGTACGAGAACGTGGACGTGGACGTGGACCCCAAACCGAAAACCGCCAGCGAGGTTTTCATACAGTCGGAAATCGAGCACTACTACGACGAACCGAGGAAGATCACCAACGGGGAGCTGCCGCAATCCTCCCAACAACCACCACAACCAGAACCACAACAACAACAACAACAGCAAGAGGAGGTGGCGGTGGTGGAGGAGGCGGCGGCGGAGGAGGAGGAGAACATCTACGAGAACGTCAAGACTGACCAAAACACTCCCACGATTAACTTAGATGAAGAAACGTACGAAACGGTGCAAGAAAACGTTTACGAAACTATCGATGAAGAGAACAAATCGTCGGTGAAGGACAGAATGTTCCTGAGCACCGACGACGCGTCTTGTCTGTTGTTCACGCAAACCGTCACGAGTCCCATGTTAACACCGAGCGAAGAAAACATCGACTTCCTCAAAGGTTTCAGCAACGAAAGCGCCAACACCTCCGACGACTCGGATTCCTCCAAAAAGCTCGTCATTGATGAGGATGCGATTGTCACCGATTTGGACGACAAGGAGGTCATTTACGAGAACGTAACTTCGGACGGTACGGTCAGAGAGCAAGAGGTCATCTACGAAAATCTCAAGCTGGAGCCCGAGCCTCCCAAATTAGAAAACGAAACAGTCAATTTGGAAGTTGAAACCCTCAAATCAGAGCCCGAAACAGTTGAGGAGGATAAAGAGGACGTGTACAAAAACAGAGAGTCCCTAAAAGAATTCGAAACACTAGAAAGAGACTTCGATGAGCTCATAAAATTGGAGGAGAGAACCAAGGAGATTGAACTCCTGGACGAAAAGGTCCACGAAACGATACCAGAAGACGACGAGACCTTAGAACTGCAGAAGGACATCGAAAAGTTGGAAAAAACGGTGGCAAGCGTCAATGTGCTGGTCAAAAGCGACTTCAAGGAAAAATATTCAGAGTACATACATCACAATCGCATAGAGACGAGTCAGAACTATTTGGGGAAGTACAGCGAAGTCGTTTCGAAAAATTCCAAGAACATCGAAAACAGGGAAAAAGATACGGAAACGGTGCCCGAAAAGATCGTACAAAACTTAAAGTCGCAGTTCTCCAAAACACCCGAGGCCAAGAGCGACAAAAAGAAGGAACTTTCGGACGTGAACAACTTAAAAAACATCGACATCATGAAGCAGATCAACAAATTCGAAATGCAGGAATCCGGTGACGGACTCAAGGAAGACGTAAGTTATTCAATCTGTTAATAAGGAATGGAAGAACGTAAGTTTTGTTGTTTGCATGACTTTTCCCCGCGTTCTGCCGTTTTATTTATTTATTCGTGGTTTATTTTAGTTACTTTTATTGTTTATTTAGAACACCGTAACTGAGACGTATTCAGAAACGACGACGACGACGACGACGATTGAAGAGGTCGGTCAAATCGGCGATAAAGGGATGAAGAAGAAGAAATCCAAGAAGTCCAGAAAGGAAGAGAAAGAAAACATTTCTGTTGTGAGTTTTTGTTTGAGTTTTTTCCCGTTTTCTTTTGTTGTTCAAGTTTTAGCAGTTGGCGAATAATTGTATGTTTTAAAACACAATATACAAATAATCAGTTTTTAAATAATCCCTTTCCAATAGTTACAGTGCCATCTTTTCTACAATGGCAAAACATTTAAGTATACAGTTTTCTGTATTAATATCTTCCCAATTGTTCGTTTCAAATTGATTTTCTATGACCAAAATTGAACATGAACGTGAAAAGAACGAAAGGCAATGTGAATATTCAACTTCGATGATTGAACTAAGTAATGACCTCATTATTGAACGGATGTGAGTCATAAATAGCATTATTAAACCCATTATTTAATAGCAGTGGATAGATAAAGAAAGAAATTAAGAATAGAACATTCCTGCTTATAATTATTCTGGGACGTTCTTAATTAATCGGTTGGGACATCTGCCAAAACTTCCCGTTAATTTCCTCTAACCTACTTATCCGTTTTTATTTTGTTGAATTTTTTCTTCGTTTCGATTATTGTTTGCTCCGATTTTTGTTTGTCTAACCCACTAATTGTCTAATTCTAGCACGACTCGGACTCGGAGAATTCCGATAACCTGTACAATGTAAACGTAAAGAGTCTGGTAAGTATCCAAATTGAAAGGCGGGCCGAAAATAACGTTGCACACACTCGCATCGTAAATTTTTCGTCTTATGCAAGCGAAACATTCGCGAAGGTTTGCAACGTTGCATGCATGATTTATTTATTTATTTATTCATTCGTCTATTTTTAATTTTTTTACGTATGGCGTGTTTGTAATTTAACAGTGTAGAAGTTTCGGCGATTTATCCAAAGTAGATAACGAAACGTACCTAACAACTAGGAACGTAAGGCAAAAGTATGCGGAACGAGGGGTAAGATTTGATTTGATTCCGGGATTATTTTCATTCTAGTGGTGGCGGTACCCGAATTCTTCTCTTCCACTCTCCCGACTCTTCGGGATGACGATGAAAACGTTTGGAGATTGAATTTCGCATTCCCGAAATAGTCGGCTATTTTCGGTGTTGAATGCACGCCGGCGACAAATATAAACATCGCTTCTAATTTCGTGTGTAATTCGGCGATTACGGCGATTTCGGCGATAAACAAACGTTTTTAATGGCATTTTTTAACAAGTTTCCCCCGCTTCCTTTAGCTGCCAATTAACCCAATATGATTCTCGCATTTTCTACCATGTTAAATTAACCCCTCGCATGTTTTTTTAGAGGGCCAAGTCCTTAAATGACGTGTCGGTAAACCGCACTGCTAAAATAATCGAGGGCGTGTTCGCCGGAGTTTGCGTCAGTGCGTTGGTAAGGAATGCGCCACTTACTTGTACCATCGTCGACTTTTTTACCCAAAATTTTCGTTCGTAATTATTATTTTTTTTTACTAACAATAGATTTTTTGCATGTGCATGGCCGGATTGTGCGTTAACTCACTAAAACATTAGCGCGAACGCTTTCGCGAAAAGGATTTACGGGTTGACGGGCAGGATCTGGTAAGGATTCCATTTCAGTCTATTTACTTTTTAAACGAGTGCCACACTTTGTTACACGTATATTGACTGCCATTTTCTCTCTTGTAGAAGTCGAGTTTCAACAAGTTCGACGCGCTCCAGAAGAAGAACGTGCTGCACGTCAGATCGTCCGATTCTGTAGGTGCTCAGGACAAATTCAGTGTATGTGTGTTTCGTCTACAATTTTAATTAATATATTGTCTTTGGTTTTTATGGAACCTTATGGATGGCGCCACCGGTTCATTCATATGATATGCAACCCATAATTCACCGATCAACTGTTTACATTTCATATTTATTTTAGTTTAATTCCTTAGAAATAATCTATCTAATGAGTATAATTAAAAGAAACATGTTTACAGTAATTTATTTAATTGGATACCACTGCAATAGCCAAGTATTTATTTGTAAATGTTGCATTGTCCCTTACTTAGTATTTCCATAAATAACAAACAAACCACCATAAAATATCAATTTTCATGGTCCTAAACAAACAATTCGATTACCTGACGAGTAATCGAAGCATCAACATCGTTTGCACACCCTCATTAACAGACAGAGATAACATTTTCCATCTCCTTATATACAGCCGAAGCTCATTTATCGACGGACCAGTTTAGAACGATGCATTCACGTTTTCAGGGTGCGCAATCAGACGCAACGAACAACTGCAAGGCCTGCTCGAAAACCGTCTTCCAGATGGAACAGATCAAGGCCGAGAAGGCGATCTGGCACAAGAACTGCTTCCGTTGCACCGAATGTTCCAAACAGCTCAAGTGAGTAGATAAAACTACCAAGAAAAGTTACATTATTAATTGGAAATATTTTGCAGCGTGGACACGTACGAAAGTCACGAAGGAAATTTGTACTGTAAGCCGCACTTCAAGTCGTTGTTCGCCCCTAAGGTGGTCGAAGAAGACGACTCAGTTCGTAAGTATTTCTTTTTTGTCGTCACTGTAAAAAATGTAAAAATTGGGGATGACATTGCAGCGAGACCGCGAAAGAACGAGCTGATTATAAGGGAGAATCAGCCCGAAGAGCTGCCACCGGATGTGGTCCGAGGTACTTGTTGTTTGGGCGTGGATATGCATTTCTATTAACACTTGTTTCACTAATTGTGTCTCTAGGTCCGTGCTTAATGAATAACCGCATTTTTCTATTCGATGGTTGTGTGACACACAAGTTGTTCGTAAACACACGTTTAATTTGTCGTTTGTTCCAACAGCCAGCGACAAACCGGACTTGGGTCTCGAAGAGCTGCACTCCCTGAACGTCAAGGAACGTTTCCAAGTGTTCGAACACCACCAAACCGAAAGTCAGGAGGTCGAACGTGAACCCGTCAACGTGAAACGTTCTCCCTCCATCCTGTCGAAGCTGGCTCGTTTCCAGGCCAAAGGTATGGATGTGGGCGTCGCCGACGATTCGCTGAACGGAGTGCCGATCGAGGAGAGCTCGTCCGAGGGTGAGGAAGAGTGTGATGGCGAAGAAGTGGAGGGCGAAGATGCGGACTTGGTGCGCGCCAAACGTGTGCAAAAGGAGAAACCGTTCCATTTCACCGGCATGTCCGACGTCAAGAACAGATGGGAGAAGGGCGACCAGAACGGAAGGGATGAACGCAGGGAGGAACGCAAGCAAGAAATACAAAATATTAGGAATCGTCTCTTTATGGTCAGTAGCAGTCACTAATTATTAGCAAATTAATAAAGTTGATGTCAATGTTTATTGTTTGTTTGTGTAGGGCAAACAAGGAAAGATGAAAGAGATGTACCAGCAAGCAGTCATGGAGTCGGAGAGTACAGTAAAAAAGACTTCGGAAAAGATCGATTTCGATGCCAAATCGATTAAAGATAAGTTTGAAAAGGGAGAAGTGCTCAAGGATAATTTAGAAAAGGAACGGGATGAAGAAGAGGAAGTGTACGAAAGTGGTATGTAATTTGGGTTGTGCCTTTGTAATAAACTTAATAAAAATAAACAATAATTCGTTTGTAGAAATCAGCAAAAAATCCAGATCGTTGTTTTTGGAACTAGACGCCAATGCTTCGAAACCTCCACAAATATCACCAGTTACACCTCCCAGAGTCGAAATACGAAAAGCTAGAGAAGTAAGTAACAACAAAAGAATTTTTAACAGAAAGTTTTTAACCATTGGGTTGAAACCTTTCTTTAAATGATCTAATAATAAATAGAATTCTCGATGTGGTCACAATAAACACAGGGACGGGACGGTCAATGAACAAAACAAATTGAAATTGGTCTTTATTAGTCGATTTTTTCACTTTAGGCCTACCTGAATAAAGTGTCGAACGAAGACACGGTAAAGTCGACGGAAACGGTGGACGACGTCCAGGTGAAAACCGCCGACATCCAGCAGCGGTTCAAGTTCTTCGAAACGTACAAAGAGCCGGAGAAGGAGAAGCGCCAGTTCAGAATCACGCCGCCGCGCGAAGGCCAAATCAAAGTAAAAGAACCGTTGCGAACTAACACCAACCGTTGCATATTGAAACGCCATTAACAACGCGAAACCACCACGATCTTTCTTATCTAACCCGGACTAATTTTTGCGCATATTTTTGCATTACGATTAATTCGATTAACTTTACGCGCTCTCCTCGATCGAATGTTGATTTATGACGTTGCTTTTAGGCCCCGACGCCCGAAAGAGAGGTGTACAGGGACCCGGACGTGGTGAGGGCCGAGGAGTACGTCGAAGACTCGGTGATCGCGCAGGAGACGCACACCGCCACCAAAATGCTCAACAAGTTCAGGCAAATGGAGGAGAACTTGTCCAAAGAACCGCAGCCTCAGGGGCCGAAACCGCTGAAACGTTTCACACCTCCGCCAGAGCCGGCGAGGGTCGAATCCAGTTCGGAGGGTGAGAGCGGTTCCGAGGAAGAAGACGAGGAGCAGGAAACCGTTGACAACTGCGTTTCTCAAGATTTGCTTGAGGTAATTGTTGATATTAGTTTATTTAAGTAGTGGTCATATTGTACGGCATTTATTTACGGTTTTTAGGCGCAAAAGGCGGCGAGGGCGAAACAACTGAGGGCGAAATTCGAAAAGTGGGAGGCGCAGGAGATACGCAAAGAGCAAACCAACATAATCGAGGAATACGGGGACGAGTCTCAAGTGGAATCCACACGATCGTACGTTCCGTTCTATTTTCGTTGATTTCTGTGTGGTTTAACGAACCGATTTTTAGATTGAGGGCGAGGTTTGAAAACATGCGCGACACGAGCCAAGAAATAAAAACCACTCCGAAAGTAAAAGTCAACAGATTCGTGGTGAGTTAGATCAATGTGATACTTGTTTATATTTGCAAAACCGTACATTATTTTTGTTTTTATAAATTTATCGTATTGCTTGTTTTCTGTTTGTTGTGTTTTTTGTTGATTTTTCGGCACTAACGCGTATTATTATTATTATTATTATTATTATTATTATTACTATTACTATTGTTATTCCTTACTCGCGCAGAGTTTTGCATGATTTTTTCAGAGTTTGCATGCGATTGTTCTTCTTTAACTGTTTGGGTAATTTGTAAATTTTTCTTTGCAGTAAACCGGATCAGGAAAATGGATTAATGAATTACCGTGAGGATATTAATGACTCGTAAACTAATTTAGGAACTCTTTTCTAGTAATCTTCCTCGACTTTCTAGACCTAACTTATTTATACATGAATATAAAAATTTTTTAAGCGATCGTTTTTTTGTATATATATACTCGTTGACTGTTCGATTTTAACGCTGTTTTCCTCCCCCAAAAAACACTCTTTAACCCTCCCTTTTTATTATCTATTATTGTATAAAATAAATCTATCTATAGTTGAATGTTTTATTAGTGTTACATAAATTTTACACTCACACACACACACACACACACACACACACATTTGTTTATCGTTAAGTTGATTCATATTTTTTATAATAGTACGTGCCAATATTGTTGTTTATTTGAGTGAAATAAAACGTTTTATGTACTGAACCAAGTTTTATTTCGACTAAACGAAAAATCAACAGGAAAACACAACAAAACGCATCCCTAACCTTAAGTTATCACAGGAATCAAACAACCAGGATTTGTGCCAGAGGTGCAAAATGAAAGTATACCCTTTGGAAAAGATCTCCGTGCACGGACAGGTGTTCCACAAGAACTGTTTCAAGTGCATGGAATGTAACTGCGTCCTCAGGTAAACTCGCACCGTTTATTCATCAGTTGAAAAGTGTTGAGCAATTTTGAGTGGTTACAGGATGAATTCGTACACCTACAATCAGGGTCTGTTGTACTGCATTCCGCATTTCAAACGTCTGTTCATCTCCAAGGGGAATTACGAGTCGGGTTTCGGTCTGGACCAGCACAAGGACAAGTGGAGTCCTTCACCGAACACCGCGACAATGGCCTAAGTTTAATGTGATTGTGTGATTCTTGCCTCGTTCGTTTACACTGCATGTTTTAACAATGATATATTGTATATATTCTTTTAAAGTTTTGCAGGACGCAATTTGTTGTACTTAATCCAATTATTTATGTGCGCGACAGTTTTAATTATATTAGATTTAAGCTTGTTTTATTGCTATTATTATATTTTAGTCCACCGATTTTATTATCAAACAATATACAAAGTATATGTGATTTTATAATAAACAAATTTCTTTATAAATCAATCAATCATTATTAAACAATATTGTTTTAATAAAACACAAAAAACCCCTTTGAAAAGAATTTAATCTGTTTTAATAATTTATAATCAATCAATCATCCTCATTTATATTTTTTCCAGCTCAGATCCTCTACATTTAATGTATGAAACCTAAAAAACAAGTAATAATCAAATGTCAAAATGTATTAAATTTTTTTATTAATAGATTAATCTACAAATACAAAATACAAATTAAAATCAAAACATATTTTTATTGAAATAGCTAAATAATGTTAGTATAAGCAAAAATATATGTATATAAACATTAAAATTTATGAGCACGTTGCTTGGTGACGCAACAATTGAGATGCTGGGAACATGTCTGCGCAAAATTCACATGGAAGTTCGACTTCCGGAGAACTCGGAGCTTGAGCAGCCTGTTGCTGTTGCTGTTGCTGTTGTGGCTGCGGCGGCGGCACGTAATAATCGTCGTTTTCTATCGGTGACCTGTTGTGTCTTCTTGGCATCCTAAACACATCAATCAATCAATTAATTGTGAATAATTTACCTCCACAGTTAATTGTTAGTCAATGGAAGTGCACAAATGGAAAGCACGTTTTTAATAAAAGCACACGAACCTTACCTTAGGTAAAATGGTTTGAATTTTAATGTGTCGGTGATTGTCTAGAACTACTACTCAATGAGAACAGCGACTTGAAGCGTGTTCAAGTAACTAATGCGACGTGACTTGAATTACCTTTGGGTGAGATCCGGTCTGCACCCGGTCTGATGCAAGATCAGATCCTCCTCGAGTATGGGCACGTCGCAGAACTCGCACGGGATCGTCACGTCGCTTCTGCGTCCCCTTCGAACACAATCAATCAAGCATCGGTGTTAACTGCAACCTGAACGGAAAAACAACAACGAACCAACCGAAATTGCATGGTTACCTGATCAGTCTGCAGATGTTCTCGTGGTCGATCAGGTCCTCATGTGGAAACGGTACGCTGCAGTACTCGCAGGGGACTTGCAGTTCGGTCGGGGGGTTCCTGCGTCGCGGCGGCTGCGGCGCCGGACCTAAAATTATATTGTAACAATGACAATACATATTTTATTGTCATTTGCAGACAAAGTAGATTAGTGTGTTATTGTTGGCAACTGCACAAAGTGATTTATTTTTGGCAGCAAGGTCGCTGACCATGATTGTAAAATAATTACTAATATTTTTAATTGTCAAAAACCTTCGCGACTAAAAGCAAACGCATGCAATTAGGGTCAGAAAAAAAAAAATGAGACAATTCCACTAATAAAAGCGGCATTGTCCTTAAATTTTAAGACAGTTAATGAGTCGCACTCAATTTTAAAACATCAATCAATGTAAGGCAACATAAAAAGACCTTTGTTGTGATTGAAATGGTTTCTGGGCGCAGTTCCGCTGTGCCTCAACGGAATAGTTATGCTTGCCGAATCGTGCAACAAGTTCCTTATGTATTCCGTCTTACCTACACAAATCACCTTTAAATAATTGTTATTCATGTATAAAATGGAGTTGTACTAACAGTCAAGCCTTCTGGAGATCTCTTTGTAACTCTCGCCCTTTTCAATTTTAATACCTTGCGGTCGAAGTCCCGCTTGAAAGGCGTTTGGCATGTAGGGCAAAGGATCGTAATCGAAATTAGCCAGATGATCCACGGGTCGTCTTCTCGGCGAGTCCAAAGCCGAAGACGCGGAGGCGCTTCTTTGGGTCGTCGAATCCCACGACGGTCTCGGACCTGGTTCTAAATTATGTTTTATTAGTCACTTTTTTTTTTGATAAAATTAGACCGTTTACATTGTTTTAATTCGTCAAGTTGGAAACACGCCAATTTCTAACTGGGTTATCAAGTGTTTATGATTGTTTCAGGTAGGGAAATTAATAATTTAATTACTATAAACATTTACCGTCTTTGAGCTTTAAAAATCCGTGGTTCGTATCCATGTGCAGCTGCTTGTACTTAAACATGACTAACTCCCCGCATTCCAAGCACTTATCAGTTCTGGAGCCGCAGTAATTCTCGTGCTCCTCGAGATCGAGCTTGGGCAGTTCCAGGTCGCAGTACTTGCATGCCAAAAGACCGCTACTCTTAGGCGGGGGGTTCACCAATCTTGGCACCGCCCCATTTTGACTTGCAGGTTTTTTAGTTTCTTCTTTTTTAACAGTTTCCACCTTTTTAACCGCCGATGCATCTTGCGAGGGTGCGCGTAAAGTGTATCCAGTGTCCACCAATCTTTCGTGCCGTTGTCTCCTCCTGACACAAAGAAATTACATTGCTTACATACAATTGCTTATTGAATCATTCAGTACTTTACTTACTCCTCTTTCCATTTGGCGGTCTTCTCTTCTTCCACAACTTTACGTTGCTGGTAATAACTACTCTTTTCGATAGAAGTGGGGGGCGGAGACGGTTTTCTTAATATCGGCTTCTTGCAGGATCTCGCATGATCGTCGTACTGCGATTTGGGGAACGGTTCGTTACAGGTTTTACACAGCGTTATGTTGCGTGCACAATGCACTGTGTGCATCACATAGTTAGGCTGGGGAATTTCCTTTTTACTGTGATAAGATAAAAATTAGTTTAAACCTTACAGCAGTCGATAAGTTATCTAATATAAACAATTATTAAGTTATGATGTTATTCATAACTTCATAACAGTGATTAAATTATAATTACACACCTTATGTATAATTGAATGAGTATTTAACAAAATATAAAATTGATCCGTTTATCGAACAAAGAAAAAGGAAACAATTCAATAATATCCGTTCGATTATGAATCTTAGAAAACTGCGCACAAAAGACGTGGCACACAAATTCATACTCACCAGTTAGCACAAAGTTCATGTTCGACTTCGCGATCCATTTTATTCGCGACAAATCGCGGTAAAACTGTTTAAAACACAGACACAAAAGCAGCACTAATCCTTCAGGAAAGACGATCGTTTAATGAAACACCGCTATTTTTACACCGTCCATTCCACGCGTTCTATTAATAGAATTCGGCTTTCTATTTCCGACGCGCACTTTTCCGAAAAATCTTCGTTATGCAACGCTAATCCGCCGATGGAGCAGTTATCTAAAATGTGAATATAACAAAATCAAAGTCGTAAAACGATGAAACGTCACTTTGAAGTAGGCACTTACTCCTATCAACACGGATTATAAAAGAGGGGATTCACGTCATTTTAAAATTTCTAGTGGCGCCATCTGTCGTGTTACATACAATTAAAATGTAATTTTAATTGTATGCTTTTTAAATCATTATAATTAGGTATTATATTAATTAATAGAGTAATTTGATTATTTAAATAAATTATCCGTAGCTGCCCTCATCTAAAGAAATTATGATGAACACTTAAAGACGATTACAAGTTATTTATACTCCAAAGTTTATTATACAAATATGAGTTGTGTGTATTATTATTTTGTTTATTTAACTTTAGATTTCGATGTCTTGAAACAAGTAGAAATGGTTAAAAAATGTTAGAAAATTAGAAATAGGCAACCTACGTGGTAGAATTGCGGTAACTGGGTTGCATAAGTGTTGGCGCGTGGGATACTTTTGTTAGCACTGTTTATTGATTGATATTGCCGATTTGTCCCTGCAGCCTGAAAACTACCCCAATTTTGAGAAACCTGTCTGAATCCACCAAAAATCCAGGTAAATTATATATCTCAATCAAGCCAGTGGCCCAAAAGTGTGTAAATAGTCGGTTGATCGAGGCCGATGGACTGTTTGTTTATAAATAATCGGTGTTTGTAAATATTGTCTTTTCAGCAATCGGGCAACATGTCTATAAAAGACCAGGAGATCAAGATCAAAGACTCGCTGTTCGAATTCGTGAAACGTTTCATTCCGGACGCCGATCTAACGTTGATCGACGAAATCGTGTTGTCGTACGTTGTGGCTGTGCTTGAGGACATCAGTTCCGATCCTGGATTTGATGTGGAGGGTCGGTATTTTATTTGTTTTATTCCTGTTATATTGATGTTCAAATTTAAGGTTTCTGTGAAATGATGTCCGCATATTTTCCCGAGTTTGAGAGCATCAATCATGCAACAGTTTGCCAGTGGATGTTCGATCTGGAAGCTAAATTAAGAGTAGCGCAGCCTGAAGAGAAACAGATTACTGAACTGGATATTTCTTTGCCTGAAGTGGTGCCAAAACCAAAACCAAGGTAACATTTAGAAGTATGTAAGCAAGAGATTTGATTAATAATGTGTGTTGTAGGAATTGTGAGAGTGTGGAGAATTTTGAGCAGCCGAAGAGGATTCACAAATTGTCTGAAATGAGTGATGGTGGCTCAACTGACAGTTCTTGTTGTGAGTTCAATGATGAGATTGAAGTGTTGCAGGAAATGTTTCCCAGTGTCTGTTCAATTGAGGTAAATGTACTATTTATATTTACATTTATATTTATATTTACTATTTTGTGTGTTAATATTAATATTGCAGGTGAAACATTGTTTGGCAATAGCCAATGGCAAATTAGAGCATGCAACCCAACTGTTAATCGACCGTCAAGAGTCCGGACAGTGTTTAATTCCCAACAATTCGTTAACAATTCACGTGAACAAGGCAACAATCGACGACACCGAGTTGAAGAATCGCATCATCGAACGGTACTCGTACATCGACAAGGACGCATTCACCAAAGAGCACAGACCAGTCGCCCCTAAAGTTGAACCCAAAAAAATGGTAAGTGGTACTGTGAAGCTGCGTGTTAAATTAAGTAACGAAAGCGTGTGTTTCCAGGTGCGCTACAGGGACAACAAGATAGTGAGCTTGAAGGGCGAGCGTTACACCGAGGTGAAGAAAGGCGACGACGTGGAGGACATCTCGCTGAAGAAGAACAAGAAGGGCGTGCACACCGGCACCCCGTAACTACACGTTCACTGCGCCGCTGTCCGTGCAGTGTTTCCGTCTACTCCATCATCTCCAATCCATTGTTACGTGTCTCTAATCCGGACTGTTCGTGTTTCAATGTGTCGCGTGCGCAACTAGCGGCACGGAGCAAGTGTACCCGTCACTGTGTCGGTTCGGTAGCGTTTGCGTGCGGCGTCCGATTCACACACGGTCGGACGCGCGTCTTTACTTGTGATTCATTGTGATATAATATCGTGCGATCGACGAGCTGAACTACTGAGGGACACTTGCTCCGGACGCAGCTTCGAACGAACACACACATACACACTATATTAAAATAGTATTATTAATTGTAAACAATTAGAGTTCTATTTGACTAGTCAAACTTTGATTGTGTTTTCGTGACCGACTGGATTGTTTTAGACCCGGTTTTCTCATTATATTCGTCCGTTTTGTACTTAATTGAAACGGGTCTGGACATGTTTACTCATTTTTAAATACCTGTGATTATTCATTATGACCGAAGATTAAACATATACGTTTATTTGTGATTTAAATTTCTACTCTACTTAATTTACTAGTACACGTATACGTTCAATCTTTGTTGTGACGTTGTTTATATTTACTTCGTTTCACCTACTTGCGTAGCTTAATTTTAAGTATTTATATATGTAGTATTTTAACAAATTGCTATTTATTATTATTTTTAAGTTAATATACCTTTTAATGTAGTATCATTTTTTTTATATTTTTGACTCTGAGATAAATCTGTATGTTCTATTCTAGCTGGTTTTATTTAAACACGCAACGATAACATTCAATTTATTTATTAGATTTTCTATGGTACAACAAATAACAGTCATATAAATTTTATATATATTTTTGCTATTCTAACAAAAATAATACATCAAAACCGTTTAAACAAATTGAGCGTGTTATATTTGTAAAACATCGATTACAAAAAGAAATCAACACATTGATTCTCGCCTACTCGATTAAAATTTCACACTTATCCTATAAAAATACATAGGCTACACAAACCATCCGATTTTGTGTTAGAAATTCAGATAACTTGTGTAATAATTAATTGTGGCACATGTATATATATAAAATCTGGGAACGATTTTTGGAAGAAACAACATTTAAAACTCCTAAAATTGGTGCTTTGTTTCCAGTTTTAATTAATTACCATTTATTATACTCTGATTAGAATTCCGTGTGTTGTGGATTTTTATCGTTTGTACTTAACGGTATTTATATTTATGTACATAACTTGTCAATATTGAAATTGTGAATCGTGCTGAAACAACGAAAGGTCCGTTTTGAAGGCCTGTTCAGTACCGTACATTTACATAAACCATTTGTTTACACAGAGATTCATTTATACCTTCTCTGTGAACCATTAACTAGCAATAAATTGAATTAATGAAATATCAATAATTAAATGCTTTGGATAAAAACGTCTGGAGTAAAACCAAAAGCGATTGACTAACATTGTTGCTAAAATCAGTCTTTAGGTTCGAAAAAAATTGATGGGGTACCCTGTTCCGAGTCTTGACCTTCCGTTGTCTATTTTCTGCCGCCCTCCGCAGATTTATCGACCGTTACGTAAACCGGCTTGTATAAAACCACCGGTTCCCTCAAATAATGCTCGTTACCGTCGTAAACTTGGCCCAGTAAAAATTCCGGACCGAGATACTGACCTCCTTCAACGTGGGAACATGCTGGTTCTAAAAAAACAATTCGTGTTAATCAATCAACATCCCAAGATGGGAAATTGGTGCTAAAACCGACCGTATTTGATTACGGGGTTCATATTGGAGTTGGGTATTCGAAATGGTACCGTTCCGATTGTTATTGGGCAACTGATGTGTGCTACGTCCATCTCTTTTGCGTTGTCGAGGCTTACCTGCAAACTTAACATAGTAAGTGTGCAACTGGTAAATTAAGAGTTTACTGAGTACCGTTAACAAGTAGTAAATCTGCACGACTCTGCATATTCCAACAATACTCGTGGGCATTGGTGGCAACACCAGACTGTTGGAGCTGTCCCATTTGCTCCGCGTGTGTGGTTTAACACTACTTCCTCTGCCACATAATGAATGAACTTAAAACATTTCTATTAGTAAAATTAAAAACTTGTTACCTGTATTCGAAGACGAGGTGCTTAATGTCTTTGCTGACTCCCAAAACGCCACGATCAATGAAAAATTCGCAGCACTGTTCCAACTTGACTCTAAGCCAGATCTCGTCGTCGCTTTGATTCTCGATCGTCGCCTTCAACTTGATGCTTTCCTTGCAAACGTAGGCGGTGCGTTCGAGGACGCAACGCAGTTTTATTGTACCCTTCTTACAGCACCAGCAACAAGTACTTTTTCTGTCCTCCAGCACTACGGCTTTCTGCAACGCACGTTCAATAAAAATCATGGTCGAATATGCGTTCAAACAATCACTTGCCAAGTATTGTTCCTCCATGCAATCAATGTGCGGTCCGATTACCGTAAAGTATTTCATCCCTTGCGGTGGACTAGCGTACGGTATGTCCACGGTTACCTTGAAATAGTACCGAATGTAGACGGGTTTGCTCTCGAACGAACAGGGTATGCTGGATTCGGGCAAAGAGAAACGAAAGGGGAATTTGTGTGTGCCTCGCGGAAGGATTGGTATTGTGGTGTCCACATTTTTTTCACCCCAAATCACTTGGCGCTCGTCTATGAAGTACTGGTCGTCTTTCACCTAAAATGTGGCATTTTAATGTTGTTCACGGCGGTGCGTTTGGGGTACATACTGTTCGTCTGTCGCCCGACATCATCACCTTCCATTCTGCGTGGGCTTTACCTCTTAACAACACACGAATTGCTACAAACAATCATTATTAATCGCACATCCGAATGAAATAAATCAGGTCAAGGCTCGTCCCCGTGAATAAACTTACTGCGTAACTTGAAGTTTTCAATCGTGTTCAAAACAACCGTGCCATTAATTTGCTCGCCAGCATAATAATATTCTTTGTCCAGTTTAATGTCGAATTCCCGTATATAATCCATGTTTGTTATGCCCAAATCGACACTTTATTCAAACATTCCCGCTCATAAACCAAGAAACACTGCTTAGGACTTGTGTGTTGTTGTTGTGTGACGGATGAGGATTTGTTAAGAATGATGATTGTTGATGAGATAAAAGGGGTTTTAATTTCGGTGTCGTTTATCAATGAGGGGAAAATATCACTGTGTCAGCTGATTCGGGAAAATCAATATGAATTGAGGCTGCGCTTCGAGATCAAATCATCTCTTGATTGGACGCGCCAAAATTTTTTCACGCGATTATTTAAATTTCCTCGAACCGAGTACAGGAAAATGTAAAAAAAGCGGAAGCAATTATTTAAATTAAGTCGATCGCTGTTAGCACTTTTATTTATCACATTTTATTCGCCAAAAGATGTTTATGCGAATTGTTTTATTGTCCATAGCTTTGACGATTGTTCGAGTAAGTCTAAAATCACTCTTATCAATGATTGAATAAGAAAAGGGCAATTTTTAGGGTTTGTCGTTTTTCACGACCGGTCCGGCGCTATTTTCGTGCATGCAACAAAACTCAATTGGAATGACGGAAATTGGAACATTATCGAACGGAGATGTGCCACCCACAAAACTGTTGTGTTTCCTGAAATGTTTCGGAGAAGCGACCGGATTTATTGTAAACGGCAAAGTTTTGAGCAACGAACTTTCAAATTTACCTTTTATTCCTACAGTTGCCGGAGATGTTACTTTGAGAGTGCAAAAATGTTTAGAATCTGTGGGAAACATTGAAAACTGTGACGATATGGGGGTTGTTGCTAATTGTTTAAGCGAATTTTTTAAACAATAATTTTATTGTATTATTTTTATTAATTAAATTAATAATTAATAAAGCATATGGCAAGGTTTACATGTGGTTTACATACTTTTATTAACAAGAAACAATTTTTGATTTGAATGAACATTTTTGATGCAGAAAGTAAAAACAATTTAATTCATAAAAATTATATTATACATACATTACGTATGAAAAATATTAATATAAAAATATGATTTTTGTTTGGTGTGGCCGAGATTCGAACCTTAAGACGAATCAAATTAAATTTCATATCGAATCTCAACAAGGCCAACATTTTGATGTGCATTTTTTTATTAAATTCTGCTAATCAGATTCCCATTAAATGTTATTAAATAATTTTTACCAATCCGTCAACATTTTAATGTAAATTACCTTATGAAAAAAAATAAGTATTGTTGTCAAAATTGTAACAACGTTTTTAATACTTCAGACCTTGATTAGAATAATAAAAACTAATGCATAATTGCAGTATAATTTATAAGTTATCGCATCCGGAATCATGCACTCGACAATATATAAACCTAGTCGAATATTCAAAATTTTTAAAACAAAACAACTAATTGAAAAATGTTTCGTTCTACAGTGATTTTATTCTGCGTTTTTTGTGGAATTTTAGTAAGTAAATAAACAATAAACAATAAACAATAAATATATAATATTTGGCATGTTTAGGCACAAAAAGCGTTTGAAAATATGTTTGAAACGCTGACGGAAGATCAAGTGGGAAAATGTATCGAAAGTTCGGCAGTGACAACGAAAGATCTTGAACTAGTTGATGTAAATTCGAACACGTTCGAACCGAAAGTAATGTGTTTCGCCAAATGTCTGTTCGAAGAGGCGAAAATAATCGATTCAGACGGAAACGTTAAAATGGAAGTCGTAAAGAGCAGGCAGGTTTCGGAGGTGGACAATCCGATGAATCAGAAATTTGAAGAGTGCATTGGACAAGTCAAAGTTATAAAAGAGTGTTCGGATTTGCAGCAGGTTCATGATTGCATGAAATCTTAAATTTTGATAGTTTTCGTATTGTACCATATAGTTGTGGTTATCAGAATAAAACACAGTTTTAATGTAACACATGTATTTAATTCTTATAATTTTACACAAACAATAATATCTTTTGAAGGTATCAACTGACTAACGAAAATCACATCGTTTATACAAAAGAAATAAAATGCAAGAAAGCTGAGTAAACGTTGATATGCACTTAATAACTAAAGTCAGAGAAAAATGGTACATGTTCCACGTCGGTTTGGTCGTTTATTGCGTGGGCGAGAACTCGGTTGGCACCATAATGCGACAGTGCATTTCTCTAATTAGCGGCACGGTGTATGCGACACATTCGTCCCACCCGGGAGATCTCCAAGCGCTTTCCCTAGTTTCTTTCCTGCTGTTCAGATCTTCATAGCCTGCAAGGAAAACATGTAAATAGAGATGGATTTTGAGAGGGATAAACGCTAAACGCTAAACGCTAAACGCAACTTACACCAAATGTGGTGGACGTTGTACAATCGTCCGATTTGCGAGAAAAATCCGGCGAACGCTTCGTTGTTGTTTTTCCTAAAATTCACAGCCCTAGCCCAGTTATTACCCCATTCTATCATGGTGCCCGGTTTCAACGCGTAACTTCTTATTTCGTAAATGTTTTTCGGCTGTCTTATAAGAATTTGCGGCCAATAGGAGAACGCCAGCAAATATTGCAAGTGACGGGACCGTATAATTTTGCCCTGCTCCTCGTTCAGCTTTTGAAATTCGGCATTTTTGCCTAGAATCTCGTTGTAGGTGTCGATTGTGTCGTACCCTCCCGTGAACTTCCACAAATGCAACGCCTGATCTTGGTCACCGACGTTCACAGTCCACGAACCTACTAACTGTACGTCCTGCGCTAAAGGTCCTTGTGTCTTTATAAAATCGACGGTGTTTTTACTGCAGGGAAAATGTTAAAAATTGCACACGTACAATTTACGGACAACTTACACGTTGTTGAGGTAGGCGTTTTTGGAGTCCGGTTTGTAGTTGTGCGTTTGCAAGGAGTAAATCACCTCTTTGTCGGACAACATGCGACTGTGCGATTCTTTCGTGGGTTCGATCTTCCTGACGAATATTTTCGATAGCCACGCATCATTTTTGGTTGCTGTTGTCGAGATCGACCTGAATTGTTGTGTAACATTTTACGACACTGTTTATTTTCGTTTATTGATGAATGTTAAGGACAGTTTTCGACCTACCTCAAATTTTGCGGCGTCTTGTTCAGTAGTTTTAGTGTGTTGGCCATTTTTACCCGGCTCATCTGATTGGATTTTGTGACGGTTCGCTTTATTTTTGTACAAAAGGTTATCGGCTAGATAAACTGCGCGCAGGACCGTACTCCCGAAATATCTCTTTTTACAACTATTTGGTACTTTTAAAAGTCAAAAGTCCATCTTCAAGGTCAACGACCTTAACCTATAAACACTTTGCCTGACGTTTAGTAGTTCAAATGTACCACACTTTAGAACTATCCAAATAAACCTACGTTACTTAATCTATATTATTTATAACAACTTATAAATAAACGTTGCTGTAATACCACATTATTTATACCATTTAACATAAACTAGACATAAAATTAAATATTCCAAATTGTAATTTGGGTTGCGTGCAATGCAGGTATGAACACGTTGCACGATCAGACAGGTGGCGGGTCGGTTGCAAACACAAAACACAAATGGCCGTTTACTGTTTGAGTTCGCGTACGAAAAACCGTCCGAAATTGAATGCGGTGGCATGAATAAACGTGAAAAGTACGTTCGTTGCATGTTGATGTGTTTGTCGTTTTGTGCTCGTTGAACTTTCTGTGTGGTTGTCCGTGATGTTCAGGTTCTTGAGCGGTCGGAAGGGCAGAGACGTCGCCCCCGGACAGCGCGCCGCCCCCGCGCACAAGAACTTGCTGCAGTGTCGCGTCGTTTTGCTGGACGGCAGCGATTTGAGTGTCGAACTGACCGTTTGTATTTTTGTTTGTTTTATTAGTTTTGTGGGGGTGGTTTGTTTATCGCAGTTTGTGGTTGATTTGAACCGCTTTTTCTTATCTCGTTAATTAAAAGTTCATGGTTTTTTGATGAGTGCAACTTCCAAACTTTTCATTTCCATGTTAATAAGTAGTTAAAAATAATATTAAGGCCCCTTTATTTTTTGCTTGCATTGCTTTAATTTTTCAAATTACTTAGAACTAATTGCATTTTATTTGTTGCACCTTTTCTTACCTGTACAACATCCTTTATAGATAAATTTTAAGTGTATTGCAAGTACCTGGGGTTATTGAAGATAGTGATTCATATTTAAGATACCTGTCATTATAATTTCTTGGAAAAGTCAGTTAAAAAATAATTAAATTATTGGTAACTCCAATATGAAACATACAATTATCTAAATTGACAAATAAACATAAAAATAATTTTAAAAATGTAGTTTCAATGTAACATTGTATAAAAATAATGATAGAAAGTGTTGTTTAAGTTTCTTTAGGTCATGTGAAGCATTTCTCAATAGTCATTGTTGTTTAATATGAATCATTTACACTTGCATTTAATCCGACCCGAATTTTGTCTGTTCAAACACCCACAGATTCGCTAAATCTAATTATGGTGTGTTAAAAGGTTTCAGCGTTCGATAAAAATCTGTTTACTGAGCGTTAATGAACACATGACCGTTTTGTTATGATACAATTGTTAGTAGTTTTATCGATACACGAAATTGAATATCATATTGTGTTGCGAAATACCGTTGTGAAACGGATAACGGAACGAAGGATTCAAAATATTTTTGTTGTTGTAGAAAAAGGCGAAAGCGAGAGATTTGTACGAACAAGTGTTTTACTCGTTGGACCTGATCGAGAAAGATTATTTCGGTTTGCAATTCACGGACGCGAATCACGTAAAACACTGGCTGGATCCCACGAAAACGATCAAAAAACAAATCAAAAGTAACTTGTTCGTGTTTAATTAAAATCAACTGCTAATACTAATTGACTTTTTCCAGTCGGGCCGCCTTACACGTTGAGATTGAAGGTGAAGTTTTATTCTTCTGAACCTAACAACTTAAGGGAGGAACTGACGCGTTACCAGTTCTTCCTGCAGCTAAAGCAAGACATTTTGGAGGGACGATTGGAATGTCCGCACGAAACGGCAGTTAAATTGGCAGCTCTAGCACTTCAATGTAAATTTACTGTTACTTTCTGATTAGTTGAGTCAATATTAACAAGTTGTTTGTTTGTAGCCGAATTAGGAGACTATGAAGAAAGTCAACACACTGCAGCTACTGTGTCCGAGTTTCGGTTTGTTCCCGATCAAACGGAAGAAATGGAAATCGAGATACTGGAAGAGTTCAAGAAGTGCAAAGGTCTGTCGCCTGCGCACGCCGAACAGAGCTACCTGAACGAGGTCAAGTGGTTAGAAATGTATGGTGTTGATATGCACACTGTTTTGGGCAAAGACGGCATGGAATACCGTTTAGGTTTGACGCCGACCGGGATTTTGGTGTTTGAAGAGCCCAATCAGAAAATCGGACTGTTCTTCTGGCCAAAAATCGGCAAGTTGAACTTTAAGAAGAAGAAACTGACCCTTGTGGTAGTTGAAGACGATGATCAAGGTCGGGAACAAGAACACACATTCGTCTTCAGGTAAATTCTGTAACAGAAGTACACCTGACTCCATCACCAGTCCTAACACTTTAATATCTAATTTTCTACACAGATTGCACAACGAAAAGGCGTGCAAACACTTGTGGAAGTGTGCGATCGAACACCACGGCTTCTTCCGTCTCCGTGCTCCAGTAAAGGGGCCTTCAGCACGTCAAAACTTCTTCCGCATGGGTTCGAGGTTCCGGTATTCGGGCCGCACCGAATACCAGAGCACTTATCAGAACAGGGCTCGTAGGACGGTGCAGTTGGAGCGAAAGCCGAGCCAGAGATACGGTAGGAGGCAGAGCCACGTGCTGAGGGAGAGACAGAAGCAGCAGCAACAGCCCGAGGCGGAGAACGCGTCCAGTTTGCAGCCGTCTTCCAGCAGATGCAGCGAACGATCTAACAAATCTAATGGCACCAGTGCAACGGATAACGATCCTTTGTATTGCAAAATTAGTGACGATGTTACTAAAAGTCTAACACCGACCGGTACGTTTCAATTAATTAGGCGAAGAATAAATAAGTAAACTGAATGTTTTAGGCCCTGAATCACTAGGTTTGATAAGTCAAAACAGTTTTGGCAAAGGGTCCGTTGGAAAGAATTCGGTTGGATGCAGCTCTTCTTACAGGTATTAGCATAAATTAAATGTCAGTGTTGTTGATATGACGAAATTATTATTATTTTGTTACAGCCCGGTTTTGTCTGTGTCAAGCAAAAACGGCACGTTAAAGAGGAACAAGACACCAACAGTGACAGCAACTAGTCCAACTCCGTCTAATAACGACAGCCAGTTGGACTTTTTACTGAAGAGTTTGGCTAAAGAAACCTTAAATGGGATCAACATAGACGAGACTAGAAATGACATGAACAAAATTGATGGTGAGTTTTAAAGTAACTGACATTTTCTTCAATTTCTTTAATTTTAATTTGAAAACATTCAGATGGAGAGACAGAAAGTCACAAGTCGCTTCCTGCTGAAATAATACCGAATAACTTCGCCAAACACAACACAACAACAGCTAAACCCTTGCCGCCCGGTCAAGTTAAATGCAACATCCTTAAAGGTATTATTAAATAACGCAAATAATATACTAATAATAATAATAATAATAATAATAATAATATAATAATTTTTTACAGCAAAACTAGAGGAGGAACTGAACGCCAACGTAAAACTGACGAATCAAATGTTCGTCGCGGCCAACGACGAAACGAATTTGAACTCTTTGAACGCGGCCACTTTCGTTTCAGTTGTAAGTATTTTAATGTTATCTGTCAGTATGTGTATTAATTCGCTTTTGTGTGGCTTGTGTGCGCTTACAGGGCGGTGACAAACTCACTCTCTCGGTCTCCGGGCCGGCAACACCACCCCCGGCTCCCGCAGCTAAACTAGACAACTCCGAAACCGACGGTAAGATCTCGAATTCGTCGGTTTCAGTTACGTTTTTCGGTCACGCGGATAACGGGCGTTTGGGTCATCTGATGCTAGGGGAGAATAACAATCCGTTCGCCAGTTTACAGTTGCACGAATCCAATCCCTTCCATCCTAAGAACAATCCATTTAGGGACGTGGAACCGGATGAGGAAGACAAGAGCGACAACACTGAGGTTTGTGCTTGTATTGCATGTTTTAATTGTCGCATTCTTCCAACGTTTCTATGCTAAAAAACTAAGATTGTTGTGGTTTTAGCAAAAGGACGATCAGACCAGTGATTCGACGACCAACGAATCGTCAGAGCCGACTACACCAGCCAGTCCAAACTTAAGTAAACTGTCACCTTGGTTGGTGTCACAAGAAGTGATCTCATCGCCGGTTTCGAAGGCCGAAACTGTTATCAGAAAATCGGTGATAACCACACAGTTATAGCGATTGTGGGTTGAGGTTTTAGATGTAGACCGAGCTTTTATTATTGTTTAGGCGTTTAAGCTCTCTGATTTTATTTTCAACAGTCGCAATAATCGTACTTAATAATTTTTATTTCATTTTTTTTAGTTTTTCGGTATAGTTTATATAACTTTAATTGTACATATTTAAGTATTATTTTTTATTCATCGAAATATACAAAAAAAAAAAAAAATGGGACCAGTTATAACAAGTGTCATCAATTAAATATAACAATACAAAGTGCCATTACGACAGATTTTTTATACAATTATACATGCTTATATTTTATAAAGTTTACAAATTGAATTGTGTCCGTCCTCAAATCAAACATGTATTATTCGAATAAAGTATTTATATTACGTTACTGTGACTTTTATTTAACATGATTAAATAAAAACTAGGAAATGTGTGAAGTTTATTGGCGTAAACTAATAAAAAAAAATCTATTAGTGATAATAAATATATAAATGCACATACATATAAAAAATTACAATATTTGATGCTTAAAATCTAAACAACAGCGTCGTATTTGTTTTTCAAGGCTTGCGTCCTCTCGATCACTTTATCGATGTACGGTCTTTCGGACGGATTCACTTTCAACATAAATTTAACGAGTTCATGGAGATCCTAAAATTGCAAAATTTAACACTGTAATCACTTAAACATTCAATAAACTTACATCGTTAAATGGGGTTTCCTCTGGAAAATGTATCGTTCCCGATATAACAGCAAGATTTACCGAATCGCCCCGTTCGTAAACAACATCGTAAGGCGATTTGAAGTACAACATCGCGTACAAAACGCAACCCAGACTCTGAAAAACGTAGATGTCATTGATTGGATAGTGTGTTAGTTGTTTTTTCTATACCCAAATATCAGTCCTTTGGTCAATAACACAGTAACTTTCGACGTGAAAAAGTTCCGGCGCCCTGTACGTCATTGAACATGTTTCGGCCGCAATATCTTGAAGCTTTTGGGCGTCTTGAACGCCGCAAATTTGTACCGTTGCGGGTGCACATGAACCTATCAACACAACTATTAGTAAAATGGTTAACAATCAGCCAATATTTGTACCTAAGTCCATTAAAACTGGATCTGTGTTGTCAGTAAGGCAAATATTTCCAGTTTTCAAATCCCTGTGTGCTATAGGATCAGGTGTAAAGTCATGGAGGTATTTCAAAGCATGACACACATCATAAAATATTCTTAATATATCTTTGGGGTCTAGGTAGTTTTTACTGAAAGATCTGAGTGATAAATAATCATGCAAAGTACCCCTTCTGTAGTAAGGCAACAGTAAGAACGCTTCCGAGGTCGCTTGTACAACAATATCGGCAGAACCTTTAAACGTCGAGTCAACAAGCTCGATAATATTGGGATGGCGCAGCTTCTTGTAATAATTAATTTCCTGTATTGCTTTCTTTTGGTCCTCAACGCTGTGACACAAAATACGTTTTAGCGCGTATTTCTTTTTCGTCGACGTGTTTTCAACCAAATCTACTTGCGAGAAACCTCTAAAATTCGAATAGAATTAATGTAAACAAATGGTGACTAAACATATGGTGGCTACCCTTCGCCCAAACGTTCTTTCACGCGGTACTTTGACCCGTTTATGTTCACCGTTTCGCTCGTGCAGATGCAGCCCATTTTCACTATCATACTTAAACCTAACGCGTTCATTTTCTTGAAAAAAATTCAACAAAAATAATAAACTTGACGTTTTACATAACCACACTTTTAATTGTCAGGTGGGTTCCATGTCTCACCGATAGATGTCACCACTGACATGTTTGATCTCTCAATAAATTTATATTTTATTGTCACAATTGTACTTTATTTAAAAATTGATTATAAATAAATTCTTTAAAATATAAATATATTTACATCCTGTCCAATTGAAGATTTCAGATAAGATTACTGTTATTTGTGTCTTAGTGTTTGCAGGTTTACCGGTAGATGATGACACAGTCATTTAAAAAAATAATAATTAAATAATATTAAATTTAATAATTTACATTAACATCCGTTGTAATTCCTGCAGAAACCTTGTAAAAAATTGATTTTCATTATAAAAAATAAAAAAAATACATCTGGGTCGAATACGGTCCTCAAAATTGTCACAGAAAACGTCAAAACATCTTTATGGTTATGTCGCCCCAAAACACATAAATCCCGATAAAAACGCTGATATTTCATCTCATGAACGCATAACATACTCCCACCAAAATGTGTAAGTAACAGTCATTTTCAATTGGAACTATTTAACAAATAAACAATTTTCCAGCGTCATCCGAGGTGACGAAGCTCCAGCAGCATCTTTCGTTGCTCAAAGAGGAGTATTCGAAGCTGCAATCGAAGTACAAAGACGTGGAATCGAAGTACAACGCAATAGCAGCTTCGAACGGTGAATTGAACGAAGACTCGTTCGCATCGCGTTTAATTAAAACAATCGCCGACCTGTATAATAGTAAAACCTACAGTGATATCACCATTAAATTGTTGGACGAGGAGATACACGCCCATAAACTAGTGCTGAGCTCACGTTCCGATGTTTGGAACTCACACACAATCAGTAAGTTCTAAATAAATAGAGAAAACAACTTAATGAATGTTGCTCAATTTAGGTTCATTAAAAGAGCTGGACTGGACAGAGGAAGACCCAAACGTGTCAAAAACGATAATTCAATGGTTGTACACGAGCAACGTGAAACTGTCTGCGGACGATTTCACTCTGAAACTAATAAAAAAAGCCCATGAATACTCCCTGAACCCTTTAGTAGAACAATGTGAGCAACATCTGATTAGCATCGTCAGCATCCGCAAATGCGTCCGGTTCTATTCAATTGCCGAGGAAATAAATGCCGTCAATTTGCGCGAGTACTGTTCCGGATTGATTTCGACCCACTGGGACGATTTGAACGCGTCCGACTTCGAACACATGGATGGACCTTTGCTGTACAAGATGCTGAAGAGCAAGTCGCAGCTTCCGTTGCACAGCGCCGTGAGGCTGCAGCGTGAGGACGTGGTTTTCCTGTGCCTAGTAGAGAATTCGAGCAAGGTGAGTGAAATAAAGCGGTTTTGGTTTTTTCACTTTTGTTTATTTAAAATACATAATATTTATTATTTACGTTTATAAGATCTGATTTGTGTTGAAATGGACCGTTGTTAGTTTTGCTATATCACAGAAGATGCTGATTGTTTATTCACGTAAGTTAAAGTAAACAATCGTTCTTTGAAACCATACCTAATTAGGTATGAAACTTGTTGTGTTTGCAAGTTTCATCACTTTCGTCTATTTACATTATTCGTTGTTGCGCAAAATTAAAATAATATATAATAATATAATAGATTAGATGGAAATTTAACATCCAACTTGTTTATGATAATGGCAGTAATCCTAAAATAACAATGACAGGAACTTAACAAAAGTAAATATTTGGTCTAGTTGGAATAAAACATGGATCAATGAGGGGAAATAATAAGGAGTAGGAGTATCACAGGCACGAAAACGGACATAATTTGTGTCCGTAAATGGTTGGAATTGTTGCACATGTCGCCCTTACAATAGCAATACTCTATGGAAGCGGACACTTGTCCTTTACGGTCCGATTTGAAACAGCCCTCGCTGTAGGGTTCCACGACTTGGATCTCCTCCTCCCATCTGCCGTTGCGGTAGTTGCGGTTGTCCAACTTCTGTGGGGCGCAGTCTCTTTCCGTCCCGTTAATTAGTTCAACCCCTGAAATCAACATGTACATTATTCAACCGTTGATCGGGTAGGTAAATGGAGTGAGTGGAGTTACGATTGATCCTGCCGCTGGTGATTTTCTTCATGCAGAACGTGGAGTAGGGACACTCGACGATGAACTTGTCGGAGTAGTCGAAGTCGCGGCACAGATGTATTGGATCCTTCGAGAAGGAAATCGGGGTGGTGAACAGGCACTTGTAGCAGCGCAGCACGCTTTCGTTTTCCGGCAGATCTGTCCACAAACAGTGCAACAATCAAATCACAAATCACGTCGCCTTCAACGCTCTGATTAATACAAATCCTCAACTGTTAAATTATAAAAAATGATATCTCAATGTCGACGGAGATTGTCCGTTCGATTGCGACAACAATAACGCGATAGAAAATATAAAAAACTGGTCTGAGAGTGTCTTGCACAAACCCTAACTGGTTCACGTGTTTTATTTTTACTCTATTCGGATTTAATTGCTCGATACGTCGCGTTACCTTTCTATTATTATAACAATATTATTAATAATGTACGAACGAACGAACGAACGGACGAATCCTTGATCCATTATTGATCGATTCCATTCCAGTTTAAAAGACGAGAATGTTTATTAGTTCGATCATTATAATTAGATACGATACAAATCGCTTTAAGATGCGACCACTCCCACAACTTTTTATTTGGAAACCTTGAAATCTGTAATTCTTATTATAATAAACCGAAACCGATAACAGTTAAATGAACCCTGTTGGCTTGTTTATCTCATCCGGGACTTGATTAGTGTTTCCGAATTTGTTTTTTGCCCAATTATTATAAGTAGTATCATATTAAAATGATGATATTATTAATAAATAAGTAATATAAATTTGTTAATTTTTCTCATTGGAAATTAAATGAATAAGATCAGATCAATTAATTATATTAATTGATTTTTACAATAAAAAGATAATGAGAATTTTGAATGTTTGAAAGAAAATATTTTTGTAAACTGTTCATTATGATTTAGACAAAGGTAATAACTGTACATTGTTTATTGATCTGAAACATTAATTTTAAACAACCTGTTTGGTTGTCAAAAGGAATTTTAAAGCATTGTTACACACGCAATTCGTTTGGCGGTGACACACTTTTTTCTGCTTGTCAATTAATTAAAACTAATGCGTTTTGTTTGTCCGTTTGGTTGGCCGTGATGTAATGTCAGTCAAAAGTCGGTTAATTCGGCTTTAATGTTGCGACTTTTTCCTGCGTGATTTATGAAAGTGAAAGGTGCATCAAAACATTTCTGCTAATTGCGAATTTCCTTCACCGACCAAAATTATACCATTTCCGATTTATTTACCACCCAAGCAGACCAACCACAACAATTCTTTTGTCCATTTCTGAATATTATCACAATGAGTCACAACTTACAAGCAATAAACACGATTATCACAGCCAAAATTCCAGCCTTCATCTTGTATCCCAAAAAAATGATCACACTTGTAAATATTCCGAAATCAAAGTGCAGTTTGTAAAGAGTGAAGGAAAAAGGGGGTGGCGATCCTCACATGTCACCACCGTGGCATTCGGCGGAGCCGGTTTCCACTTTGTTTTTCGCCGTATCGATCGCGTGTGCGAATTCGATTGTGACTCGTCGCACGTATTCACAGAACGCTCTCCAATCTTGAACTGTCGCGTGTTTTGCGTCTGGCTTTTTTTTGGGTTGTAGCGCGACGCTGCGTTGCCGTACGTCGCCCATTTTCTCCTCTCCTGGGTTCAAACGAATACTGTTTTTTCATGCTGATATTTTATTTTTATTACAAATGTCAAGTTAACAATTTTGATGTGTTTTGAAGAAGAATAAAATTTTAGGCATCCTTTTTTACTCCTTCACGCTATAGAAAAATTAAAATTAAAAAATAATTATGTTGTGGCTATTGTCGGAGAGATGGCAGTGCGAACGTACCTAAGAAACATATATTCTAATAATAAATTGTAATTGTAGGTAACCATTGAATAATGCGTCTATTATTCAATTTTGTTTTAATTTAATAATGCTACAGATAATTCATATCTAATTTTAATTTTGATTTTTTAGTCTTCAATGCTAGACAATTCAAACAGATTATTTATGTCTTTGAAATTTTTTACAAAACAAATGTATTAAAAAATTATGTATTAAATAATGAGGTTATTACTTAACTGATATGTCAAATTGGATTAATTTATTAAAACTAATATACATTTAAAAATTATAATAATGTAATATCATCAGTTATAAATTTAATTATAATAATTATTATAAAATCCAATTTAAACAATAATGTTGAAATTGTTTTTTCATAATCATTTATACAAAACAAAAAGTCGGTTTACGATTTTATATAATTTAAAAATAAACATATAGTGTACATTTAGTTTGTTTGATTATACAGTGGAAGAATTGTGTAACATTTCAGATAAAAAAGCATTTGGAAGAACAAGTTGTAAAGAAACACATAAACAACCGTTGATAAAAACAGGCAACTCAGCAGTGATTGTCAGCGAGTGAATATCTTGCGCTTCTCGGATTTCGCCTTAACGGTATCGCATATGTTTCCACGATTCCACGTCTCGGAGTGATTCACCGCAAAACGACAAAGTCTCCTTTTCGAAACGCCGTTGTTTTTCTCGTTCTGCTCCTCGTCTTTAATTCGATTATCGCCGAGTAAAAAAAGAGGTCGTTGTCCGTGCGGAGCGGCGATTAAAACGATTTTATGCCGTTATTAATATGCACATATGCACGCGCACGATCATCCAAAACAATAAGCACCTACATGGCGTATTTCACGGCCCGAATGGATCGGACGGATCGGATGTGATTCATCCGAACCCGTCGACAAATTGGTATTTCCTGTCGAAGAAAAAAACACCACGATGACTCCTCCAATCAATGCTCATTTTATCCATTAAAGTATCTTGTTGGGAAATTGATATTCTCACTACCAAGACCAATTTAATGACACATTGTTGTGTTTTAAAATTCATTATCATACTTTTTTAAGATTATTTATTGGCTTTGATAATAATTGAAACAATAGAAATCCAAAACTAAATCATTTTAAAATACAACAATGCTATCCATATTTCTCTTCCACCTAACAATGGAACAATAAAAATTAAATTATTATGTAATTCCAGCTGTCCGACATAGTGAACGTTTGGAGCCCCACAGGGGAACTACCCCTAGATCTGGCGCTTAGATCTCACAACGAAAGCATCGCAGCTACTCTGGTGCAACACAACGCCGACATCAACATCCGGGACGCCGATGGCGACAGTCTCCTGCATCGTGCTATCAAAAAGGCGGACGCCTTTTCCGCCCTGTTCCTCTTGGACCGCAATTGCGACGCCACCTTATCTACCCGAAACGAGAACGACTCCCCGCTACATTTGGTGGCCGGGGCCACCGATCTGGACCAAAGCGAGATGATTACGGAGAAACTGATCAACAAGAACGTCAACGTTAATGCTCAAAATCGACTGGGATTGTAAATATTCATGTAATGTGGGTTACATATTTTAAAATTCGTGTTTGTGTTCCAGTACCGCACTTCACGTGGCCGTCCAAGCAGACAACAAACCACTGTTCGATCAGCTGCTGCAAGAAAGAAACGTGAATGTTAACTTGCGAACCAACGACGAACACTCACCCTTGTATTACGCTTTATTAAAGTACAATTCCGGCGACGATTCGGACGATTGCTATGCCGCAAGACTGATCGAAAACGACTGTCAAACGAATCCAATTTATCGAGAAAACAGCAACAGCCTTTTGCACGTAATGATTCGCGACGGCTACAGGAAACCAGCCGTATTTTTAACTAAACACGTCAACAATTTGGATCATGTCAATTTGGACGGTTGGTCGGTGTAATATTTCCCATTTTCAGGCGAATAACGCGTAACTTTTTTATAGGAGAAACGGCGTTACATTTGGCGTGTTTGAATAACTTTCCTGAAGTGGTGGAGGCAATTTTATCCCTGGGTTCGAACCCTAATTTACTCACTAACGAAACGAGACAATCACCTTTGCATTACGCAGTTAAAAACAACTCGTTCGACTGCATTAAAACTTTCATCGGTAATTGTTGTTTGTCATTCATGTACGATAATTATTGTTATTCTCGCTCGTTCCAGAACACAATAAAAAACAAGAAGGAAACGTGAACTTCAACGCGCGCGACCTGGAAGGCGACACCCCAATAAGCGTCGCCTTAAATCTGGGCTATCGAGATCTAGTTCCACTGTTAATAGAAGGTGGAGCAGATGTAAACGTACGGAACGGCCGCGACTTCAGCCTCCTCCATCAGGCTATATTAAAAGAAGACCCGCAAACCGCCCTCTTTTTATTGGAGCAAGGTGTGGATATTAACGCCCTCACTACAGACGGCGAAACACCCCTGCAACTCGCCATCCACTGCAGATTACCGGAGGTCGTGGACGCTTTATGTAAACGGGGCGTGGACATGTCCGCCCCCGACAGGCTAGGAAATTGCGCCTTGTGGGCAGCTTTGGATTCGGAATTGGAAGACATTGCCGCCATTTTGGTGAGACACGGTGCTGATACTGATTGCTGGGGACCAGGACCAGATGGATGTCGTCAGACGCTACTTCACAGGTTGACAATTGTTCCATTTAAATTGTACAAGTTTGTATACAATTTAGTGTTTTAGAGCTATTGATGAGAACAAAGAGAACGCAGCTATTTTCCTGATACAATCAGGCTGTGATTTGGATAGTCCGAGGATGCCAGGCCCTAACGGGGAAGGAGGAGACGAAGCCAAAGACAAAGCGGCACCGCTACACTTGTGTTGCCAGTGGGGGTTAGAAACCGTCGTCCGGGTATGTTTATTATCATTTTGTCACGAATAACATTTATAAATAATTATATCTCATCCAGACACTAGTGGAGCACAGGGCAAACGTGAACAGCAGAGACTGCGAGAACAAGACGCCTCTGCATTACGCAATCGAAAACCAACACAACGGCATAATTAATTTGCTGTTGAGCGTCCCCGAAATCGACCTAAGTCTAAGAGACAAGTCGGGCTTGTCCCCGTTCGCCGCCGCCCTAACCAACCGCAACAACCGCGCCGCCCAGGCCATCCTGGACAAATTACCAACGGCTGCGGAACAGTTCGACTCCAAGGGACACAACTTCTTGCACATCGCCATCAAAAAAGGTGACTTCGAGAGCGCCTTGTTCTTGTTAACGGTACACGTGGACGTGAACTCCAGGGTGCAGGACGCAATGTTGACACCTCCCATTCATTTGGCCGCACAGTATGGCAACGAAACGTTGGTCAGGAGTTTGATATTGGCCGGCGCCAGAGTTGACGACAGGGATGCGCAGAAGAGGACTGCGCTGCACGTGGCCAGCGAGGCGGGAAACGCGCCTGCCGTTGTCGCCCTGTTGCAGAACAACGCGAATTGCGATGCCTTGGACGTCGAAAGCAACAACGCCCTCCACATCGCGGTCAAAGAAGGACACCTCGGTGTTGTGAGTGTCTCACTCATTTTATTAATAAATTACTATTATTAGTCATGTTATATGTTCATTTGTATTATTTTGTAGGTGAGAGCGCTGTTGACCGAGTCCAATATCGACGCAGAGGCGGTGAACATGAAGGGCAGAAACCCCTTGCACGAATTGTGCAGATATGGCAAAGACAACGCGGCAGCAATTTGCGAACTGTTCCTTGAATGCATGCCCGACTACCCCATCAACAAGCCGGACATTGTTGTACGTTTAATCAAGCAATCCATGCCATGCTACCCGTTGTTTTACGTCAGTCAATATTAATGTTTCAGGGCAATTCGCCGCTTCTCCTCGCGTACATGAAGGGCAACAGCAGCTTGTGCAAGGTGCTGGTTAAGAGCAACGCCTGTCTGGCAACAGAAAACCAGGAGAGGGTCACGATTTTCAACTACCAAGTGCCCACAAAGCAACTCCTGAACAAACTGTTGGATCAGCTCAACAAGCCGGCCGCGTGGTTCAACACGGACGCTTGCCAGGAGTGCGGGAAGAATTTCTCGATCACCGTCCGCGCCCACCACTGCAGATTGTGCGGACGGGCGTTGTGCAGCAAATGCAGCGACAACGAGATTCCGATAATCAAGTTTGGGGAGAACAAACCGGTCAGAACGTGCAAGATCTGTTTCGACGTTCTCAAAACTGGCGGACAATAACGAACAAATTGCACCGGTCTCGCATTGAACAAGAAATTATGCTTTATTCATTGATTTATATTGATTAACTGGATTTGTACTGATTAACTGGACAGTTTCACCAACCAAAGTTTACGAACGAAATTGTTATTTGTTTTTAGTTGCGAACATTCCTGTTTTTGCTTTAATGTTGTAACGTTGTTAGATATTATCATTATATATTATATTATAAACTTGTAATGTAGTTTTTAAGTATACAAATAAGTATATGTCTACTCATTATTATTATTATTATATTATTATCTATTAATTATTATTTGATTATGATTTGTAACCGATATGTTATAATTATAATAAACTATTTATATATAAAACAAGATAATTATTGGTCTTATTTTTTGATTAAACGAATTGTGGATGTAAGTTTAATAAACATTTTGTAATATTAATTAGATATTATTTTCAATAAATGTTGTTGCAAGGTGAAGATGTGACATAAATCAAGATTTTTCGTGTTGCCATGTAAAGTTTTAGCACTTAATTAGTCTAAATTTGCACGTTTATCAACTTTATTGGTGTCGATCTCTGACACCAATAAAGATTATGATTTTTTTATTCGCAACACTGACCAACCTTCAAAATAAAACTATTCAGAAAGTCACACAGACAAACCGTAAGTTTTTTTCGCGGCCAATATACCGTGTAAAATAATGGAAAAACACGTGGGAGAATAGTAAACAATTTAAATGAGTAAACAGACAGTTTCGTTGATAATTGGAGCGCGTTTCAAATTTTTACAAACTAACCAAATCTTCCAATTTCTGCGTTAATTAACCGCTTGATTTGCTAACGTAAACATTCGACTGATAAACACTACACTATAACTAGAACATTAACAATTCTATTCACAATTATTCATATTCAGATTACGAATAAAATTTAAATATACTGTTGGATAAGGGAAAAATAATTAAGACTGATTCCGTTGAGTGGTCGTTTTAATTGCGGGGCAATTAATTAACAGAAATCAGTTGACATTATTAAAAAATAGAAACTCACGCCGTCGAGACATGAATGCAGTTCGACACTTTGGCGCCTCGACTAAACGCGAATCCGTGTTTAGTCTCCGATTTCACGATCCAGATTAATGTAGTTAATTATTGTTAATAAACATTTATTTCATAATTAATTGCCGTCGAAACTGTGTGTTACAGACTGTTGTCTGTAGCAGATAATTTCGTCTATATGGAACCTCCTTGTTTACTAGTTGTTGTTTGTTGTTATTATTGTTTGGAATAGGAAAGTTTATTTCATAAAATTAGATGTGTATTATTTGTGTTACGGATTAAATTCGTAGAAAAAAATTAACGAAGCAATTAATTAGCAACTTAATTAAAATTGGCGGATTTGCTGTTTTGATTTACGCCATCCATCCAGCGCCAGATAATGTTTTAATGAGGCTGGAAATTAAGATAATGTTAAAACAAATTGTACAACTTGATAAAAACACTTTTTTAATCGTTCTATTAATAAATGGATTTTTTATTTCACTATTTACCCATTTAAATGTTCAATCTTAACAATTCAATTTTTGGAGGTCAATACGTGACGCTAATACTGTAATATTATAATAAATCTTATCATTTTTATTTTCAGAAGATTGGCGTAAGCTTTTGTTTACAAATTTATTGATAACTTTCGAAAATAGGCGAAACTTGAACAGAATTAAAAATGCAATAATTTATTGCTATTACGTTGTATTTTGCATACAATTTACGTACGAATTGTACTTTCAAATACGTTTATTCCTCTATAAAAATCTAGATAGACGTTAATATACTTTTAATTTACTTCAAAAACAATATTTTTCATTCTTTTTTTCCATTTTCAACTGTAATTTGCCTTTTCGAATATTTGAAAATGAGTATTTCAATTATAATTTTCAGATTTTTAAATTCTACATGACTAAACACCATCTCCTATGTCTAGTCCCAATAGTTTTTTAGTTTCTAATTATTTTCCAAAAATATTGGTGGTCTAACTGGAATGTTTGCAAAGCTACCAAGTTTGATGCTAAAAACTTCATTTTTGAAACATTCCCATTCTATGGAGAGACATTATTATTCTCAAATTTTATACATGCTGTTCGTTATTTACATTTCATTTTGTGCTTCTTAAAACCTCAATGAATACTAATAAAAAGAAGTAAATATTAGAAAACCTTTCGATTGGTGGTGTAAGAGTATTCCTTAGTTAGATGAATAAAAAGTATTTTAATTTATATTTCACTTTAATATTACTAGTTAATTTCATCATCATTTCTTCTTGGTATAGTTGTAAATGTAAAATAATAAATTGTTGAGAAAAAATACAATATATTGTGAACCGAACCACCCATAAAATTCCCCAAATGTAAAGTAGTAGGAGTAAAGAAATAAACAATCCCCGAAAAATACAATATGGTCTGATTCTTAGGTTGTGCGTTAATCGGAACCGATAACGAAATGTTTGTACGTCTTCGCGAGATAAGGATGATGTTTTAAAGAGCCGAAACCGCACCAATCCGAACGCAAATCGTACCGAACTGTCTTGAGATCGACAAGCTTGTGGAATAAGTGAATTTTCTGTGATGATTTATCCCGAAATCGAAACACTGAGGAGGATGAGTGAGACGTTCGAGAAAATGCCGCCGGATTTTAAACGCAACAACAACAAGAATCAATTGTTCTTCGTCAAGGGACACGGATTCTTCCGGAAGGTGTTCCCCAACAGCAACTTCAACTACGAGTACACCAAAAGGTCCAAATGGTGTAAGTACTACCGACTTTGAATCTTGAATTGATCTACTCCTATACATTTCTCTCAATAATTTTCCTTCTAATTTCTAAACATTTTTTTTTTTTTTTGTTATCAATTATTATTTTCTTAATTTTGTTAGATTCAAACAAATTTTGACCATCAGAGTGATAAGGTCATTAAGAATCGATCCAATTGGATTTTTGAATTTTCTTCGAAACGATTAAATGTTCTTGAACCTAAAGATTGATGCATGAATCTCATTGAATGATTTTGAGACGTTTTTATCATTTTGTTTACGTCTGGAGCGAAAAAAAAAACGGGATGTAGTAACACTTTGTAATCGAGCAATTGACTGATAACCTTTTTAACATTATCGAATCGGACCATTTTATGTTTGTGTGTTTGTTCAATCGTTTATCTAATTGCCAGTTTGAAGACTTGACGTTTTTTGAAACTATATTTAGTTCTGTTTCTTAATCGCTTCAATTTCTTCTAACTTCTTCGATGTTGATAAATGTGCAGTTAACTTTTAATATTGGATTCTAAAAATAAATTTATTTGTTAAAAAATTCGCGATTAGAGATTAATCTTGGGTCAATTCAAGGGTTAGCTAAACCAATTTGATAATCGGCCTTAAATCCGGCACGATTTCGACAAACTTGCACTCGAGAAAAGATAAGTTCGGCGCCGACATTATTTCTCTTATTAATCCTAACTACCTTTCTCAGTTATCAATCTGTGACAAGTGTCGATTGCCACTTGTTCATAATTCTTTTGCCGTTCGATTAACACCAACCATTATTTCCGTTGCAGTTTTCGCCGGACTGTTGATCCTCTTTTCTTTAGCTTTTGTTGGCACCATCATCATGTGGGCGACAAGTTTGTTCGACAACGCAATCTATTCGGTAAGTCCACAGGTAAAATAATCATTTTTGAAGCTAATTTTGGTTGTTTTGGCAGAATTTGGCGTTGGTTAATGGTACCGAAACGTTCGAGAACTGGAGGAAACCACCTGCAACAGGTATAACTCACTTCTACATCTTCAACTACACGAACGTTCAAAATTATGATGAAGGGATCGATGAGAAACTGGTAGTCGACGAAGTTGGACCCTACGTTTATGAGTACGTTACAATTCATCGTTCACTGAACAAATTTTAAAGCCAATTTTTACACAGGGAATTCATGGAACGAGTGAACATCCAATTCAACGAAGACGGCACTGTTTCTTACCAAGAAAAACGCAACTGGAAATTCAGACCTGAACTGTCAAAAGGACACAGGCAGAGCGACAGAGTGGTAGTACCGAACGTGCCACTGTTGGTAAGATAAAACAAGTGTTCAATCGTACAGTAAATTAATTCCCAATTGTTTCATAGAGTGGAGTAGCTCACAGTCGTCACCAGCCTTTAGTCACGCGACTTGGATTCTCGTTCATGCTGAAAGGTTTGCGTGAAAAACCATTCTTAACTTTGCCTGCGCAGAGATACATATTTGGCTACGACGACGACTTGTACTACATTTCTAAAAGCATTTTGAAGATGAGGGACGAAAAACCCTCCGAAGAAATGGGTTTGTACTCAAACGTAAGTTACAACAATTTTATTAATGACAACATATTTATTAATAAGAACCGTTATTGTGTTACAGAAACTTGGAATCAGTCAGGATGTTCTGACAGTTAACACAGGTATCAAAGACATAAACCGAGTTGGAATGATCGAAAGAGTCAATGGTGAACCTTCTTTGAACCACTGGTCCACTGATGATTGCAACAGGTACTTCCCCCATCAGTCACTTACAGGAACAGTTCGATAACTTGTTTTCTGTTTCAGTTTCAAAGGAACAGACGGGACCCTCTTCCCTCCAAAGCTCATAAGAGAAAAGCAACAGGTCCATTGGTTCATGAAACAAATGTGCCGCGCCATCCCCATGGACTTCGACAAAGAAGTGACGATCCTGGACGGTCAGATTCCCGGCTACAGATACACGATGCCCTTCAACATCTTCGACACACCGGACAGGCACGCCGAGAATCAATGTTTCTGCGACCTGAATTCCGGCAATTGTCCCCTTCAGGGAGTCTTCAACTCCACACCGTGCAACTTGGGTGCCCCCATGTTCATTTCTCTGCCCCATTTCTACAAGGCCGATCCCATTTTGCAGAATTCCATCTTGGGATTGCATCCGGAACAATCTAGACACGACAGCTTTGTGGTCATTCATCCGACCATGGGCTTTTTGATGTCGGGCACGTCTCGCTTCCAGGCCAACATCCAGGTGCAGAAAACCTTCGGAATAAACGAACTGGAATTGTTCCACGAGGACGAGATGATGCTGCCTCTTGCTTGGTTCGAAGTGACTCTGGAGGACAAGACTTTGCCCGACCAATTCGTCAGTATAATTTACAAAACCACCTTCACCATCAAAGGTGTAGAACTGGGCTTGAAATACGGTTGTCTTTTGACCAGCATAGTTTCAGCCATTTGTTTGTTCATAATACTGAACGCCAAGTTCGAGGCGAGGCAAAGAACCAGCAGTATAAGTCCCTTACGAACCAGAACTGAAACCTGTTGATGGTTGTTAATTATATTTATTTTTTCACGTCCGTCCTGTCATCGAAATCAGGTTCGATCCCCGATAGAACCAAACATTTTGACTGTCCGTCCGTCCGTCAAAAAATGTTCATTTAGAAGTGCAATAATTTAGTGTGATATCATCGCTTCATTTTTTACAAGACTGAATGTTATTAATTGTTTTTTATTTACTGTTAACGTTTAGACTAGTTTTATACGTGTACGTATGTTATTTAATTTAATTAGATGCGTGTTTGTTTGTTACGAAGAAAATAAAGGATGTTTATAATAATGTCAAAAGAGTCTCATTTAATTTTGAAAATAAATTGATTCGAATGGGAATTTATGGGAATTTTTCAAATCGGTCTGAGAATCGAAATTTGCATTTTAAATGGGAAACAAACAATGGGGTTCACAGGTTTATCGACCCTTAGTCAGGAGCATCGCGACGAAACAATCACCCATAAATAATTAAACCTTAACTTATATAATTCAAAACGTCCGAAAAACTAATCGCATCGAAAAACCGCAGTCGAGAAACGATGACGACCGCGAAAAGTACTCCCAATACTCCCAATACTCCCAACATAACCATCCCCCAATTTTACAGCGGGAAGAATGTTTTCGTGACGGGCGGAAGCGGATTCATGGGCAAAGTGCTCATCGAAAAATTGTTGAGGGCGTGTCCGGACTTGGGCAAGATGTACGTGCTGTTGCGTCCCAAAAAGGGCAAGAACATACGCGAACGTCTCGAGGAAATCACCAGCAAAATTGTAAGTCAATTCGGCCTTTAACCGTTTCTAGATAAAAGCTGCAACAACGACTGTTATAGTTGTTCAACAAACTGAAAGAGGAGAACCCAGAAGCGTTGAACAAACTGATACCAATTGAGGGGGACATACAAGAGCTGCGACTCGGTCTGTCCGAATCCGACCGACAAATGCTCCTTGACGAGGTCCACGTGATCTATCATTCCGGCGCTTCAGTGAAATTCGACGATTTCCTCAGAGATGCGATCTTGATCAACACCAGGAGCACGAGGGAAGTCGCATATCTGGCCTTGGAGGCGAAACATTTGGAGGTATTCGTGCACGTTTCGACTTCCTACAGTAACTGCGATCGTTTCTACGTGGAGGAGAAGATTTATCCGCCTCACGCCGATTGGAGACAAGCGATAGAGCTGGCGGAGAACTGCGACTTCGACATTTTGAACGTGCTCAACGAAAAATACAAGGGCAAGTTGCCCAACAATTACACCTTTACTAAATCCATGGCTGAACATGTGGTGAACGATTTGTGCGACGGCAAAATACCTGCCATTATTTTGAGGCCTTCCATTGGTAAGTTTTCAGCCGGAGCACCGGAGAAAGGGAGTATATAGTATATCTTATCTTTTGCCTTATTTCAGTGTGTCCCACATACAAAGATCCTTTCCCCGGTTGGATCGACAACTTTTACGGCCCAGTGGGAATGTGCGTGGCAACGGGGAAAGGAATCCTTCGTTCCGTCTACACAAAACCAACAACCAAAACGGAATACGTAACATGCGACACCATCATACGAGTGGCGATAGCTCTGACTTGGTTGAAAGCCACGGAAACGGATCCGAAGCTGAAGCTGCAAACGGATGTGTACAATGCCAGCAACAACGACGTCAAACCCATAAATTATAAGGAACTGATGGATTACGGGTCGATGATGTACAAAGAATTGCCCTTGAACAACGTAGTGTGGTACCCACACAATGAACCAACGGCTTGTTGGTACGTCCACTTTTACAAACTGCTTTTTTATCAGTTGCTTCCTGCGTTGCTGATCGACGGTATTTTGAAGCTGGTCGGCAAAAAACCTTTGTAAGTATCATTTCACCTGAATTAACGTTTGTGCATTGTCTTCATTGGCTGTTTCAGATTGTTTAAGCTGCACAGAAGGATCTACATTGCGAACATGGCCCTTCAATACTTTTTAAATGCGGATTGGACTTTTGTCAACGACAAGTGCAAGGCGATAGATGGCAAATTATTGCCACAGGATTACGACAGTTTCGTGTCTTACAGTGATTACGAAAAACTGGACGTGTTCACGTTTTTCTGGCAAGTGAAACAGATTTGTCGGAAGGTTTTGTTGAAGGAAAGCGACGAGTCCTTCGAAGACGCCAAACGACATACTATGAGGTAAAATACTTTCACTTTACTCCTTGAATATTAATTTAATTTAATAATTCTTTTTTTTAGGATGTGGTACTTGTACATTATTTGTAACGTCTTATGGTACGTTGGACTGTTTTGGTTAGTCTTTGTCAAATTGGACGTCTTAGGTTTACTCTATGGTAAAATTAACGATGGTATTTTATATTTTACCACTCCTTGATGTACAAAATTTGGAATAAATTAATTTATATTAATAAAAAGAGTATTTTATTTAATCATAGAAAAAGAACAACAATAAACATGTGTTTTAATTTTTTATTAATTGAGGCAAATATTAAAAAAAAAATCATTTTGGTTTATATACGAGATTAGACTGAAAAATGACAACAAATATTTTTATATATACACAGACATATTTGAGTTCTTATATAGATATACAACATTTGAAACATAAGTAATAAATTTACGAATTGTTAAAAGTTGAAAACAGTAATTGTTATTCGCAAGGTTCAGCATATTTGAACTGGATGGCGCTACTGAGAGAATTTAAATTAAAATAATTACGGACGCATAATTATAGAAAACTGTAATACAAAAAGTGCATAACCTTAATAGTCTTAAGGCGTTTGTTTGTGTTTATAAATAAATGTGTCAATTAAACATAACCTAAAAATACTGAAACCTAAAATGGTCGAAGTGGACGTTTTTATTAGTAATTACACCTTAGTGGACCCCGAGATCTACGAACTGTGGATAAAAGGCTACACAGGTAACAAAATTAGTATTCCACCCCCAAAAAACATAACCTTACAATTATCTGATAGCGACCGAAGCAGTTTCATATTTATACAAAAACACCAAGGGCCAAATGATCGGCGTGTCGAAAGAGTTGATTGCTAGCGATGTTCTGGATCATTTCAGGACATATTCACTGCTGGAAAAGCTCCTGAGTAATCCGAACAAGTTGCAAGAACAGTTGTCTTTTCAAATCGAGCCACAAACCAGACAACTGTTGATTGAAAAGTTCGTTTGTTCGATTTGTTGTCGAGTTTCGTTCGATTGTTTGGTTTCAGGTATTACGATTTCGACGACAATGTTATTAAGGAATTGTTGGGTAAGAAACTTTCATCAAAGCACAGAAAAGACTTGGATGAGGTCGCGGAAAAAACTAATGTTCCGCTAAAATCATGTCGGTAATTAAATTACACCCAACATGTGGTTCTTATTAATGTACACAGTTAATTGGTTAATTGTAGTCGCCAGTTCGATAATGTGAAAAGAGTCTTTAAAACGGTAGAGGAAATGCCTGGTTCTTTGGTTCAGAACATCATAAATCATTTTTACTTGCCAGAAACGTTGGCGAAAAAATATGCAGCCATCGTATTCTTCTCTTGCATCCGATTCGAAACGTCGAAAAAGAAATTACATCACATGACTTTCGAGAGCTGGCGAAAATGTACGGAATCTATAATGGACAATTGGACATATCAAATTGTCGGGCCGGAATATTACGACACTGAAATGGACAAGGAATATTTGTTGGAGTTGAGGGAGTTAAAGTATTTAATGGACAGGGAAAAGGAACATAAACAGTAATTATTTCTTTATTCTTTCCATTTCAGTTTATAAACGCCCTGTTTTAGAACAATTTTGGTGCTGTTGAAGCCAAAACTTCTGCAAAAAGTTTACGCGGACTTGGATGCGAATTTTAGAGCGTACTCGAGACCTATTTTATTACTGGCGACAACTTTACACAGATCGAGGGATATGAAAAATTTGTTTGTCGAATTGGTACAAATCGTCGACATATTTAAACAAGCAAATTGGACTTTGCAGGATTTGGATGAGTTTTTGCAAGCATTTTGTTCAGCAGGACTGGAAATCGACCCGATACGGTATAATTTTGCAAGTTAAGAACTCTATTTCATTAATTTTTATTGCAAAATTGTTTCAGGAATGACTCAGGTTTGAAATCGACTTTGGAAAAGTATATGAACGTTATTAAAACTTGTTTACACGTTATGTACGTTTAAAAGTGCAATAAATATATTTATTTATCGTACAAATAAAGTAAATTAAGAATCCACAATCATTTATTCATATAATTTATTTATTAATGTATAATTGCTTATTTGTATATTAATAAAATCTAGTAAATTCACAATGTAACTTATTTTAACCATGAGTGAATTTATCAACGTGCGATAAAAACAAAAAAATATGATAAATTTTTCGTCCATAAAAAACTATATCATCATCATTGTAGTTGTTTATTAAAACCTACTTAAATCTAAAAGCCATTTTTCAGCATGAACACATAAATTTGAAGACATGAAGACACTTTTCCCTCCATCGTCGATCAATAAAATGTTCCCTGTATATTATTCGCTCGAATTTACTGAATCTTCAGATTAAAGCTAAATCGAATATCACGTTTTGGTTTGTTTGAGCACGTGCTCAATGTTGATGCACTCCAAAATCGCTGCGCCCACAGAACTTCTTCGAATCGACATGGGCGACACGACCAACCATTTGTTCAAGTTTGGATCGTATTTTTCTACCGAATTCAAGCTGGAGGAACCGTCGTTTCCACCCAGTGCGTAAATGTGACCATCTATTGCCACCACTTCATGTGTTGACCTACAAATAAGCGTTAATTATATTATTAATTATATAATTAAGTGCATTAAAAATTGATGATTTTTAACCTTCGATTGTGCATGGATACAATCGGTTCCCAAGCGTTCCTTCGAACACTGAAACGTTCACCACTTGCCATACACATTGTTCCGTCATTTCCTGTGGAAAATATAGTAAAGAATCGTTTGTAAATGTGCGATTTTTTACAGTTTTACCCCCTATACAATATAAATAGCCGTCAAGGGCTGCGACACCGCAACTGCTCCTTCTGGACGACATTGAAGGCACCGGATGCCAAATTCCTTCCCTCGGATCAAATCTACATGATGGAAATTGATGATGATTGAAAATGATTAATTGTGTTTTTTACAAGGCTTAAACTGGTACCTTTCTACGGAAGCTTGATAATTGGTCGAATCAAATCCTCCCAATGCATAGATACAGTTCTCTAAAATATTTAACCACGTAAAACCTTTGAAATTAGTATCGGTAAATGTGAAACTGACCGACAACAGCGATCCTGCAATATCGTCTCCTGGTGTTCATGGCGGGACAGCTGCACCAAACTCCCGTCAACGGGTCGAACCGTTCCATGGAACTCAAACAGGAGGCGCCGTCGTATCCACCGCAAACGTACAGCAGACCGTCGAAGGAACAGATGCCCAGACAGGAGCGTTTCGTGCCCATCGGAGTTATGAGGCTCCACGTGTTGTTCAGGGGATTGTAGCATTCGGCAGTGGCCAAATCGGAAGCCCCATCGTAACTGTTAATTTAGGATAATTTCAGTGGAAACTAGCAAGTTTGTCGCACTTAAAGCTCACCCTCCGACGACGTACAACAACCTCCTCAAGCCGGTAACCCCCGACCTGCTCCTCCTCCACTGCATCGGAGCAATTGCGTTCCACGTGTCGGTTTTCGGATTGTACACTTCGCATTCGGCATGTATGGCAAACAGAGAACCGCCACCGATTGCAAACAAGTAGGGATCAGCTCCTTTCGGTTTCCTTTCGATCGTTCTGGTGGTGGAGAGGACGCAACGGCGCTCGGGTGCCAAATGGTAGCGCATCGCTTCCAACAGGAATTCGCGACACTCCACGTTGTCTCTGATTAGTTTTTCGTTGTCGACTCGTGTCATTAGGAATTCTCGGTTCACCAGCGGAAGCCTCACGTGAACCATCAGCTGTAATTGTTTTCAATTGATATTGTATTTATTACGATTTCAAGGAAACATATTTACTTTGCTGATGTATTGACTCCTGTCCGGCAAATCGTGCTTGACCCAATTCAAAACGGCAGTAAACACGTCTTCCTCCGACGAAATGTTCAGCTGACTGTTTGAAATCAAATCCTTGACCTCCTGAAAGGGCAGCAGCAAGAACTCTTCAGTGGCGATCACCTGCTGAAAGTTTTGCAGGGCGTAAACGTGCGACTTGAGATGCAACTCCTTGCAGGAGTGCGTGTCCGCGAAACTTCTGATGCCCAAACAGTTGGTCGGGTGCAGTTGGCGAAGCAAGAACCGACAGCACGCCTCGCGTACCTCCTGCATCTGCAGGATGCTGCTGGCCGGCAGCAGTACCTGAACGTTGTCCGGCGTGATCGTTATTTGGCCCGTGTAGGCGTACTGGATGAGCAACTCCACCGCCGCCGAATCCATGTCGTGTATAATTATCTCTTTTTCGTGTTGCTCTTTCATGTCGCCTGTAGAATTTTTTGGGGTTTTGTCTAGATTTAGATGGACGTTACGGATGTTATTTAGTTTTAGTTTAAAAGCACACAAAGATAGTTGCAGCTACGTCTAAGGGAGGCATGCACGAAATGGAAACTAATGAGTAATGTAACGTAACGGAACTTACCATTAAACATGGCAAAAAAATATGGACTAACCGAGGCTAAGACCACTTTATGGGCAGTGAATTGTTCTAATCCTATTTTTAACGTAATATCACATAGCTACAACAAACAGAAACAAACCGAATAAAAGTCTAAGGCAATAAAACGTCTAAATGTATCGATATAACTGAATTAATAAATCTGCTCTAGACTCTAGGTCTAAAAATATTATAAATAAGTGATAATCGTGCATAAGTGGATTGAGTAACCGTTTTAAAATAACGCTCAATGTCGAACTTAAAACATAAATCACTCGGAATTGTATCAATTAACCCAAATTGACTTTCAAGTGACATCATCACACCTGAACAACACACCGAATTCAATTACTATTAAATACCCCATTTCAATTGAACGTAGAATGAATGTACTTGAAAATATGTATATGTACTTGTCCGTGCTCCTTCATCTTGTAAATGTTTCCGAGAGCCAAGACGCTGTGGTCCTTGGTGTTGAGGCAGTAACCCTTCTGCGTGAAAAGGGGCGAGTCGCACGTTTCGTTGGTCGGCGTTTGTGTCGATGCTTCGAACACCACACTGCATCCCGGTCCCGATATTCCGGCCGTCGGTTCTTCCGTTCCTTCGCGCTCCAAACTGCTCATTTTTCCTGCTCCTCCCTCCTTCTTCGGCTGTTAAAAATTGTCCAGAGCATTAATAGAGAATGGGATGGGAATTAATTAAGTGGAGAAGTGGGAAATAGATTGAACAGAACCCCCATAAAATGGCGACATTGAAGCGGAGTCGTAAACGGATAGGCGATAAAATAAAAACAGACGGTCAATCAAATTTCCATCGTCAGAATCGATTTCCACGACACAAAAGCCTCACCTTTGTCACTTTATTACTGTACGCACTTTTCAGTGCACATGGTTCCCTCTTAATTAATATTATCAATTTATTTTATTATCGATTGGATCATGTCATGACTACTAAATTTAGTAAGAATTTCAGCAGGACGAAATGTAGAAATGCTGGAAGGACGGTTATTTATTATCAACACTAATATTATTTATTAACCCGTTTTTCAGACAGCAATTTGTGTTCCCAATAAATTGAATAAAGAAAAGTTGAAAAAGAAAGTTCACTTACTTCAGTGTTATGTTATTGTTATGTTGGCGTTTTACATCGTTTTCAGTCGATTGAGTCGCGTGCGTTCAGGATACTAGGCTCCTGAAAAACGGCCGAGTTTCGACTAAGGATCAGGGAGCCGCGAAACGTTCCTCCCCTCCAGAAACCGAAACGAAATTTGTTCCGAGTTGCGAGTTGCGTACATCACAACTACACATTCCACTCTCATTGTCCGATTTTTCCTTTCAAATTTATTACATTCTATATTTTAATTTATGAAAACAAAATTAATGAACTGATGAATAATAAAAATGAATAAATAAAATAAAATAAAATTGGAACTTTGATTTAAAGTTCTCCATATATTTATGACAGGAACTTTCTGAGTAGTTTCGTAGAAAATTGAGGACTCTCAGGACTATATAAATTTTAAATAGATATAAAAGTTTTTAACAAGTTAGAATTTGAGAAATAATTTTGATTAAAATTTAAATCATTTTAATTTAAATTAATTTGAATAGTTTCAATAAATTTAAGACGATTTTTATAAAGATTTCTGTATTAATTTAAGACGGTATTTTTCAATATTTTAAATTTTTTGAGCAGTTCTGTATAAACGAAGACGAGTTTAATATTTGTACAAAACCTAGGGAGTTGTAAAAGTTTACGAACAATTCTGTATGCACTGAAGACACCAATGAAACCTTTGAAAAGCTCCAGATAACAAAAGAAAAAAATCGTAAAGACTTAACCCCTTTGTTCGTGGACAAGAATCCTGCAAAATGCACCGAGAGACATTTAATGACAAACACTCGAGACGAAATCGATACAAGTCTCGGTTTGGCGGCGCCATCTCTCCACTAAAGCAAACACTTGTGAGCGCAGGAATTTCCGAGTTCAACGCCCGGAACAACTCGGACGATTCACGATCGTTCGTTCGTCCTTGTTTCCTTCTACCTTCTTCCTTCTTCCTTTTTCCTTCTTCCGCACGTGCGTGACTTTGTTGCCCACTTACCCTTTAATTTCCCGGGGGAATAATAAAATAAATACACAGTTTTTTATATAAAATATTTATTGTAGATAAATAAATAAAATTTGTTCTATGAGAACGAAACATGGTTTAAAAGAAATTATATACAATCACAAACTACTTTGGTATTTTCTCGCTTCAATCGTCAATTTCCACCCTGTAGATTCCGTGTCCGGACTTTGGATCCGTGTCCGGGCTGATGACGAAACCTTTATTATCGAAACCCTTCAATTCGCCACTCGTCTTCTTGAAGTGCCTTTCGATGTCCTGCAGACTTTTGTTCTTCGTCTCGAACAAGATGAACTTGCAAAAGAACAAGGCGAGAACCGAAGCGAACGAGAACAGGAACAAGGTACCGCTAAAATTGAGCACTTGCAACAGATTCGTGTAGATTTTGACGCAGATGAAGATGAACGTTTGGGCGATGCAAATCACGATCCCCGACATGATCGGTCTCACTTCCAGAGGAAACATTTCCCCCGTCAGGATCCAGGGGATCGGTAACATGCCGATCATGCTGAAGAACACGTTGAGTATGACGCCCAAGAGGGGGAGAACGGGGAAGACTTTCTCCTCGTTCTGGTTCAGCTCGTAGTATTTAACGTAGCCGGCCACCAAAACCATGGACAACGTCATGCCGATGTTGCTGCCGATGCACAGAACTTTCCTGCCGTATTTGTTGATTAGAATCGCAGCTACGATGGAAACTGTGAATCTGATTACTCCCACAACTATGGAGGCGACGTATTTGTCCAGATCTATGTTGGCCTCTTCGAAGAAATTGACGGCGTAAAAGAGTATGGTGTAAATTCCGGACATCTCCTGAAGGAAGAAAAGAGTGACGAGAATGAGGAAAGGTTTAACGGTCTGAGGCCCAAAATAAATATCTCTTAATTCAATTTTGTCTTTTTCAGATTTTTTGTTGTTGTTATTGTACTTGTCGATTTCTTCCTGTGCCTCCGCGTTGTTCCTCCTGAACCACAAGTACACGTTGAAGCTTTCAGTCTCCTCGTTCTTTCTGAGCAAGTAACCGGGACTTTCGGGCAAAAACTGTATCGAAATCATGCTAAACAGGCCGAAGAATAAACTTATAAACGAGACGATTTTCCAGTCGAACAAATAGCCGCAAACGTAAGTGAAGAGAATTCCAAACGAGGCACAAATGGGACCTAAAGCCTGGAAGATTCCTCGATTTTCTGGTGTCGAAATTTCGCTGACGTAGGTGTAACATGCCGTCGACATTCCTGCTCAAAACAACTCTTAAAGTATAGTTATAAGTATATGGACTTTGTCTGTTTACCTGCGGCGATTCCGGTTATCAGTCTTCCGGCATAAAGCCAGTTGATGTCCGTGGCGAAACCGATGCAAAGCCATCCGATTAAGAATGGGACACTGCTGATTTGTATCGATCGCTTTCTGCCGAAATATTCGGCAAACACGCCCGACAAGATCGATCCAATTGGATTGGTGACAGCTCCTAAACTGGCTATAATAGAAAAAGACCAAATTCATCACTTTTACCGAATTCACGAATTTTACCTTGCTTAAATAACAAGTTAGTGCCATCTATGTGACGGTAGCTGTAGACAAATGAATGAATGATAGATTTCTGTATTAATTTCTTCTTATTGTATTGTTTTCAAATAAATTACAAGTTGCGAGTAAAATTTGATAAATCACTCTTAAGTGATGTGAATTGTGTGTTGTGCAGTTTTAATTAAAAGGAAACGTTTTAATTTCGTGTGAAATTAAGAGAACGGAAATAATCGAAAAGAGTTCCGTTCGCAGTCCGACCTCGAGTCGATTCGGAAGTGGCTTCGAATTGTCGGCAGCACGTTCGATTTTCGCCTTGATCTATTTGAGAGAGGCGTTTTCTCCGTACCAAATCAAAAGCAAAAAAAAAACCATCGGAAGTACGGCTGAAATCGACGACACTGCATCGGACAATGTCGTTTGCCTTTTTAATTGGCAGTCGCGACAATGCGAAGGACCAACCCACACACACACACACACACACACATGTGTCTCACCTAGCCACGATTCCTCTTCCGAGTCTTTGACCACCAGAAAATGCGGGTCCTCTTCGAGCTGGGGGAGGAGGATGGCACTGTAACCCTGAGAGATTCCGATGGAGATTGACACCGAGTGCGCACAGAACGCCGCTAATGCCTAAAACAATATCAATTGTTCCTTAATTATTATTATTATTACCGCCGTTGTGGTAAATCGGTACATTGTTGCACTTTATTGTGTTGCGTTCGTCGAGGTTTCGATATTTGACCATGATATCAACATTTTTTGTTAACAACAAAACAGCCGGTGGCGTACAATGGTGTACAAAATTAGGAAAATAGGCAAAGGTAGCAATTAATGGTAACAGAGATGTTGCATGTTTGTGGATGTTTTTGTGCGCGTCCAAAGTCAAGTTCAGAGTCAAGGTGGAAATGCATTATACGCTCGCTCGTGTGTGAACGCAAATCACTTTTCGCAATCATTCTCATATTCATTTTTTAGTTAATCCGCCATTTTTATATCTCGGTTCTGCCAGATTTCAAATGGATTTAATAAACCACTCGAAAACAACAAAATGTGGCACTTGACAATTAGAAAAGCAATGTTAATCTAAGCAGAGACACTCGAAATAATAATGTTAAAGTTGTTGTGAGTGATTGGTCGCGTGTCCGGCGAATACAAAGTGGTCAAGATCAAGGACGGATCGACGCACACTTCTTCCTATTCCAACTTCAATTTCCTTCTTCTCTGTTGGTAATAAGAGAGGCACAGAAAAAGAGTGATTACGTGAGCAGATGATTTACAAGTGAAGAAATTGGAAATTAGAAATTTGAAAGATGGAATGGGAGATGCAGGAAGTGCAAGTCGTGCAAAGAAATTCGAACAATCGGCGATAATTCAATTAGCCAGTTAAGTAACTGTGTGGTTATCTAATTCGAAATTTGAGAAGTGTTGTTGCGAACGAAAAGTTGAAGGAAACAATTATCTATTCAAATTGGACGGTGCACATATTTGAAATAGCAAAGGTTGATTCTTTTATCCAACTGTGACTCTTTTCTATTCTTTATATATATATATATGTGTCACGTGATGACCGTTACATTAATTATTTTAAAATGTGTCGCACTTTACGATAAGCCACAAGTGGTGAAGCAAATTCAGAACGGTGCGAGCTGAATCCTTGATACAACAAAATTGAGACTAGAAATATTTTATCCAGTTGATTGATGCTGCGCAATAGTTATAAAAAGACTGATAAAAGGGTAAAATAATAAAATGTGGGAATTCATTGAGGAATGGCTCATTATCTGACCGGTGTGACTGACTGACGAATGGCATTATTAAATGAGGAGCAATTGAATAATGGAAAAAATGGTTAAAAGGCGATTAGATACTCACCATGTGTCCGGCTCCGAATTGCCAAAATTTGTGCACTCTCTGTTTGAGTCCCATTTTCACTGTGACACTGAAAAAGGAAAAGGCGAACTGTTATTTTGGTGCATAATCAGTTGTCGAAGTAAGAGCATTTGCATCGAACGAACGCTAAATCAACGACAAGAGTTTCCTTGTCGTCGTAAAAAGTTTGGAACCCTGAAATCGGACAAACTGATCCAGATATAGGTTAACACATTCGTTCACCTCCGATTTTGTTATTAGATTTCAAATGTAAATTGCTGCCGCAGATCGGATTCATAATTATGAATATTTATTGCACTGCGTGTTCGAATACTTACTTACAAGTGTTTGTTTGTGCTCAGGAACAGTTTCGACCGCACATAAATAAAATGCGACAAACCAACAACAATCATCATATCTTGAATAAACGTGATTTCAATTTAAACAATCGGAAGAGATAAAGAGGAGTAATCGCGTTAATTGTGTGTGTGTGTGTGTAAGAACAACGTAAGAACGTTGATGGTTTTGGGCGGTGACAAAAATGAAAAAATGGAAATTATCAGAAGGGAAAAGAAAGAATTGACCTTAGTTGCACGGACTGAACTGACCTTCGCCTATAACGATATTTTCAATCGATTTACTATGTTAATCATATAATAATAACAATCATATTTTTTATTCGTTCCGATCTTATCTGGTTGAAAGTAACACGTAAAGTACATTTCCACTTTGCAGCTGTTCCTTTTTATTTTCGAATCAATTTTTCAAAATTTTAAATATTCATAAACACCTCATTACTCCCAAATTTTATACAGAATATTCATTATTTACGTTCAATTTTGTACCTGTTGAAACAGAGATAACTTTTTTGTTATTTTCAATAAAACCCCATATACGGTATAGTATCATTAAATTGTGCATTAAAAAACCTTTCCATTGGAATAACCATTCTCCATACATAAAATGAATGAATAATGACTTTACAAATATTTTAATAAATAAAATATTAAAAAAATATATAATATTTTTGATATTTTAAATATTATTATTAATTAATATAATGTTGGTAGTAAATTACTTGAAATTTATTGTCAACTTAAGAATGAATTAATTAAATAAAATTAATATAATTATTTATAAATTATTTAATTAATTTATTATTACCAGAATATAAGAAATATAAAAAAACAATAATTGTCAGTGAAATCCTTATTGAAGTATTTCGTAAACATCTAAAATCTTAATTTTACCATTTCCTCTCTTTAAAACAGCGATTTTAGAAATAACAATTGACAGTCACAACACAACTTTTCATTTTTCTCTTTTACTTTGGCGGTGACATTTGCAAAATGTATTTTGTATTTCGGTTTCAAAATTGGTAACTCTGCAGATATTTTACTAAAACAACTCATCTATCAAAATTTTAGGAAAGATTCTTAAAATATTTTTGGAAAGTTGCCAAAAGTGTTCGTGTTTAGTTTGTTCACCCACATTTCCACAAACAAACAAACATTTACTTTTTATTGCACCTCAATTGAACGTCACAGAATTTACACAACTGTCACTTACCTAATTAGCAAATAACAATAAAATAAAATAAGGCAGTTCTGAATAATTTTTCAACCGACAACAATTGGCAATGTTTGCGAACAAGTGAACCGAAGCAATAAAAAATAAAAATACACTCACCTTAAGACGAACAGAAATTAAAAAGGAAACGAAACGAACGAAAAGGGATCGAGAGAAGAACGGAGGGAACGGAGCAAATGTGTCACAGAACGAGCGAGGAAGACGAAGAGGAAGACGAAGACATGATCAGGAGTCGGAGGAACGCGCGAAGCGGAAAAGAATGTGGCGCGAGTGTGACTTTGTAAAGTTGGTGCGCGAATGCGACGACCACTTCTTGCTCACCCACCACGTGGAGCAGCAGCAGGAGGAGCAGGAGAAGGAGGAGGGACTCCCTCCTTATCAATACCCACTTTACTATTTGCTCAACTTTAAAATAACCCTTTTGTGTCGCAATGTCGCGCAAGGTAGTTGTTAACTATTGTTGCATTTTAACCATTGATAATGGTCAAATTGGACGGGCGATAAAAAATAAATCACGAGGCGATTCGATTAAGAGTCAGACATAATTCAATTAAATGAGATAATTAAAAGAGATTGGCGTAATTGAAAAATCACACATCTAATAATCAATCAAGAGACACAACAATATCACAATGAAATTAATTGAATCCGGGAAAAGGGGAAACCGGGTTACTAATAACAATCGCATCTAATGCCCTCTAAATTAGATAAAGGGACCGAACAACAAGATAATGCGGCGGTCAACGAAACAGTTGCGTGAAAACTAATTAAACTCAATTCTACACGTAAAAGCAAAAGTAAAGCGGACCTTTTGTCGAGACGGACGTACAGGACACATACACGAAGAAACACTGGAAAGCGGAAAAATGCGATTTCCCATTCGGAGCTCCATAATTTATGTGAAATTAATAATTCGTACAATTGACGTGTTCGAAGATGTGCAATTTTAAATAGACGAAACGTGTAATTATTCAATTTCGTTCAAAACAAAATATTATTGCGTTTCCGCTTCTATCACAAAATACTTTTCTTACCGACAGATTTACGCTCACAAACTCGTGTGTTTCGGTTAAATTGGCTTTAAATTCAACGATTTCACACCAATTGTTGTTATGTAAAGTCCTTTTCTTTCATTTATGATTTATTCGAATATTACGACTAATTTTAAGCACGTTTAACTTTGTTCAAACATTAATTGATGTATTAAATTATCAGACGTTAATGCTTTAACATGTTCCAATATTTTAATAGCTTATCGCTGAATATATACTGCGGTTTAATAATCTTTTTTCTAAGAAATCAATTTAGATTAAAGGAACACTTTTCATAAAATATTTTAATGTGTTCGCACTGCCATCTGTTAGACACTAGCTGATGTAGCTTGTGGCACAGTGCCCTGTTTTAATTCCATCTCAACATTCCACTCAATTTGTTTCAATCGCTTAATTATTTTACCGATGTTTCCACACGATTTCCACCTCCGGATACACCTTCCATATTTCGACGCACTTCTGTGGCCATTTGGGCGTTGTTCTTTGAAAAACGCGTCGCGACGACATTAAAACCTACTAAAATTCGACCTTTAACATTTCACGTGTCACAAATGTCTCCACATGTCCTGATCGATTTCGACCAGTTTTTATAAGCGTTCCTCGTTAGTCACGGTGTCCAAATTTGTTTACTTAATTACATATTTATTAATGCTTTTTTTACCTGAGTGTGATTTTATCGGGCAATATTGATGGACAACCGTTTCAAATTTATGGAGTACAGAAATATTCGAAAAATTTACAACCATGATTGTTTGTTATAATTTATTTAAATGTGTATGTATCATAAATAAAAGTACGAACGTCGTTTTAAAGTCGTAATGGGAACGATTAAAACAAAACAAATCGTTCCATTAACGCAACCAAATTGCTATTCCAACTATAATTTCCAAAAACGTGTCACAATTATTCTCTCTTTAATAATGCACACTCGACTGAAAATTCAACAAACAAAAAACACTTTGTTTTCTTATCAAAAACGAATAATTACGTTAAGTCAGGTCAGTCATTCGGTCGACAATCAGGAAAAATAATTTGAATAGAAATGGCCGCACTAATTAATGTCACATTTTACCATTCGTCACGTTTTAACAAATATATTAATGTTAATAAACGGAACGGAATTATTATCTAACTTAAATGGACGAATTAATTTGCATTGTTGATGGATTTATTTAATTGCTGTTATTTATACAAGTTTATTCATTAATTAATTCAGGTTTTATCGCATATGCGTACAATATTCTTTGTTAACAATTATTTATTCCCCATTTTCTTTGTTTTATCATTTTTACAACTGATTCTTTTAACGTAACGTAACGTAACGTAACGATTTCAAAATCAATTAAATATTCACAAGTTAAGATAGTTAGAAAAAGTTTTGTGCATTTCCAATTTCATATTAACTAAATCAAATAATTCATTATTTATACTTTTTTTTCTAACCTCAATTTTTTAAAATATGTTCATAATGGCAACCCTACGATAATAGTATAAAAATTAGATATCTGCATTAATATCTTCTCAATTATTTGTTTTAAACTAATTTTTCATAAATAATTAGAAAAAGAATTAAATTTTTTTCAATTTTTAAACGAGAAAACAATAAAATTCCATAATTTTGATTAAAATTTTATTCAAAAAATAAGTTTAAAAAATATTTATAAAGCAATAAAGTCACTACTCCAATGAAATGAATGAATAAATTTAAATGGCAACATGTACTTCACTGTTTTTAAATAAAATGTAAGAACATCGAGGAATTACATCAGTTGAAGAAATCGAAAGAAAATGCCGAGTTAAATAATGAGTTTACACATTTCAGAGCAATTTCAGTGACATTGAATTAATATTCACCGATAACAAAACAAACGTTTCCTTCGAATTCCGGAAACAATGGCGGAAATATCAATTCCAATAAACGTACGTTAAACAAAGGAGGATAATTACGATTATGATAATGTTAATGTTAATGGAAAGTGCGATAAATTTATTGAACTTTCAAATATGGCTTTTTCGTGTGGGAACAAAAATTGCTGAAACCGCGAAAAATTGTGTCAATGTTGCTTATTATTGTCTCACTTAAAAGTCAAGAACGCGCCAATAAATAATAATAATAAACAAGTAATCGCATTTCGCCGCCGATCGCGCCGACGAAAGAGAAAGGGAAAGAAAGAGCGGTGCATCAATTAGAGAAAAGCAAATGAATTTTGTTTCGGTGGGAGCAAAAAGGGCGAAGGGAGCGCGAAGGGAGCGCGAACCATAAATCAACATATGGTCACCTGTTCTCTCTCTCTCTCTCTCTCTCCCCCCCGACCGTTTGGCGCATTCTCTCGGCCGAAAGTCCCGAAAGTGCCCGGTTCGGGTTCGGTCGTCGTTTTCCCAGGGCCTTCAATATTTCAGTCGGCGGCGCGTTTCCATCGCACACGACGACCACGACGACCACGACGACCACGACGGCGACGGCGACGACGCTCCTCCCGGTCATCCCGACTCTTTTGCGCCGCTCATTTTGGCCCCGTCGGATGGATTCTGATCGGGAGCCGTGATCAGACGGTGGCCGGTCCTGGGCTCGGGTTCGGCTCTCGGATCTCTCCCGTCCATGGACGCATGACGAAATATCCTTTTTATGGTCTGCACGATACCATGAAACACAGGTACGTTTCTGATCTCAATTCTCTTCTTCTCGCCTCTAATTATCTTGTGTCCTCCTAACCCACTAATTAATTCAAAACATCGGTTTTAATTAAACATTTGTATAAGTGCTAATAGAATTAGCAACGCTGCTTTTGTTAATGTTACTGATTTACATACAAACTATGAATACTTACATGTAAGTTAGTTCCAATAAAATTAAACACAAATAGTCATAAAATACAATTTACTGTAATCTGAGTTGCATAACACAATTTTTAAAAACTTGGTGGATGCGCCGGTTTATTTAATAATTAATATTGTACTCGATCATCTAGTAAAAAATCAATAGTTGCGTATTGGGTGAGCAAAAGCAAAATATAAAGTGACGTTTTAAAATGTGCATTTTTTGTCGAGTCCGTTTCTCAATTAACCGAAAACAAAACCGACAATCTCGCAAAGCGGAAAATCCAGTTCACAAAGAAAACCGTAACCGCTCTTAAAAACATGAACATCATTTTTTGTCCCTTTCAAATTACGATGGAACCATTTAATTCGATTTGACGGGCTCGTTTATTAGTTGCGAGGCAAATATAAATAATTGGACGTCAGTTTTGATTTGCTGAACCAGTTTGTGTGAATAAAAGCGGAGTAGAAATAAATGTTCCATTAAAAGTTGGAGTGCGCGATTATTATCAATTCGAAGTTGGAGCAGCGGAAAGTGGAACAAAATATGGAACCGTGTTTAATTACACATTCATAGGCGAATGTGTGGCAAGTTTCTCCGTTTTCCTAATTGAGTTTGGACTGCAACTTGCAACTTTTTGCCCGACCAAACTTCTCCCTTAAACTTGTGTGTTAATATCAATTGAACTCCCATTTTTCCCGACCCAAACTAAATTGGGATGCGCCAGATATAAAATTAGTTAATTGACGTGAATTAACCGGAGCATAATTGAGCCATGAAACCAATTAATATGGTACAAAGAGGCGCATCGATCGGACTAATGGATTCGGGGCGCAACAGACGAACGTTTTCGCATTTGTCCCGCCACTTTCCTCACGTCGGAACCGGAAGACGTCACTTTTTTCCTCCTTCTCCGCCTTTTCCTCATTGTAATGATGAGGCCAATAAAAGGTTTTCATTGATGCTCAAACTTTATTTAATGTTCAATTTGTTGATTAATTGTTTATGCGTCCACTTTGTTGGCGTAGATGTAAACGTGGAAGAACAAACCGTGACTGAGAGTGGAGCGCATTTTAATGGTGACGTTGTCCTCTCCGATGTTCCCAGACAAGAGTTTGGCACCACCACCGTTGGTGCCGCTTTCTGATTGGTTTATGGCTCTCACACATTTCACGTGTCTTCCTTTTTCTTCGAATTTCACCTGAATTCATTGTTCGTTAAATTAGTGAGACGCAGTTTCCAAGATACAAATCGTGCGAGTAACCTCCATCAGTTACCTCGTGAGATGACTCCTCGACATCGCCATCTTTCACGTCGTCGTATTTGAGAGATTTGACCGAAAATGGCCAAAGCCACGACCAAAACACCGAACGACTTCATTATGTCGATTTCTGACTATAATTTCACTCCAGTTCCAATCGTTGTATTTATAGGGATAATTTATCAGATAACTTGTAATGTTTTTTCAATATTTTCCTTTACATTTACAAATGAATTAATTATCCAATTGACTTTTAGTAATCATCAATCAAACAATTAATTCGATCAAATCTGTTTGCGCATTTATTATTTGTTGACAAATAATACAGATTCTTTTGAATAAAAATAATGACAGGAAACAAAGTGAATTGAAATGAGTGAGGAAAACGCGGAAACGGATGAAAGATAATAAAAGCGTTGATTAAAAGAAAATAGAAAAGTTTGCAGACGCAGAATTCCTTCAGTTTTTTTACAAAATCCAATTTCTGCACTTGGAAAACTTTATTTTAAAACAACAGAATAAATAACATCTGTAATTTTATTTTCCATTGTTTCATGTTAATTTTAATATAATTTTACAGAAATAGTTCGATTAAAATTGCTTATTATCACTTCACAATGATAAAATAATTGAAAAATGAAAAAAAATAAATCTGTTTTTAAAATTATGAAAATGCGTAGATTGAATGATTTGACTTAAAATTTACTTAGAAATTATTATATTGATATTGATTTGTTCAATTTTTTTGACAGATTCCATCAAAGATATCCACGCGTAACAATAATTGTTGTTAAAAGTTAGAAAAGTGCAAAAATATATTTATTTAATATAAGCAGACTATTTGGAATTTATCAATCTGAGATTTATAATTATTTAAATATACATATATAAATTTAGCAAATCTCATCGTTAACGGCAACTTCATTCTTTCTGCGTCAATATATGAAAAAAGCAATTTGGAACGGTCCATTCGATGGAAGTAAATAAAACATAACGGTATAATTCAAAAAGTGGGCGAAAATTCCGGTCACATTCTCGTCCGGATTTGATCCGCGTATCCGTTTTCGCTTTGCGGTCTCCGAACGGCCATTTATAAATAGACAAAAGTCGCACTCGATAAATGAAGGACGGAAAAAAAATAAAATAACAAGAAATCCCGGACGATCGATGAGCCGAACCGTTCAATTTTTTCGCGCCAATAAAGGCACAAAGGAAATGCTTTACGAGCCGGAACTTTTGCCCGTTTTAATTAAAATTCTTTTATCTGGACCGTTTTAATTGAGTGGGACGGGGACGCCGCAATTTCTATTTTTTCCCTCCGTTCCGCTTTGGAAACAACAAGTACGAGGTGCGAAGGTGGTTGCATAAATCGAGTGCCACGTCGGGGCGTCATCTAGCGTCTTTGGGGCGCATTGCGGCGTGAAAGGCGATTAAAATGGCGGAACCGAAACAACGCTAACGAACGCGAATTAAGCGGGCAAAAAGAAAACCGATGAACACCGGATTTTCGTTAGTGTACGTTTTTCAAAGGGATTTAAAGACGGTGTTACGGGTTGCCGTGGCGGAAAATAAAAACTAACGCCGCACATAAATTCGCGTCGCGCACAAACTAAACCCGAAATACCCGGAGTGCATTCTTTTCCCTCACACTCACACGTAGACTACTTACTATTTACGATTGCGACTCCGCAACTCCCATAAAATCGGACGAATTATGTTTTACGTTCGCCGGTTGTTCTTCCGTTCTACATTTTCTATTATTCAGCTCAGGGACAGTTTTACGGTTTACTTAATTCATTAAGAGCGGGGAGATTTGGGAGGCGTTGTTTAAAATTCACGGCTACCCTCCTCCATGCACAATTAATCAGCCCGATTGTTGACAGAGTGTGATGTTGAGACTGAGCATGTTGCTGAGCTGCATCTTCATGACGAACTCAGCACTGGAGGAGAAAAGTCTGGGCGGCGTGGAGAAACGCGAGGCAGCCGCCGCAGCAGCCGCCGCCGCCGCCGCCGCCGACTTCGACAAATACGCCGTGACCTGCTACATTTGCGTGAACGTGTCCGACAACCCGATCTGCAACCAGTTCGCCATCGACAAGCCGTGCAAGCCGGGCGAGACCTTCTGCCACACGCTGCACATCATGGACTCCAAAGGCACGAGCGTGTTGGTCAACAAGAAGTGCTCCACGGACAAGGAGTGCCAACGCACCAAAGTGGGATGCGTCGAGATCGACGCCCAACTAGTCAGTAAATTGTGGTGCGGCCGCCGCACGAAACGTAAATAAGATGTCGCTGTTGTTGCAGATGTGCGTGTCCTGCTGCGACCAGAACTACTGCAACAGCGACGTGCCCACCAACTCCAGCACCGCCACCTACGACGACAAGATCACCAAGATGCGGATGCTGGCCAAGAACCTGTTCACGGAGAGGGAGAAGGCGCTGACGACGACGCTGAAGGAGTCCAACGTCGCCGCGACCGCTCCGCTCTCCGTCTCCCTCCTCCTCCTCCTCCTCCTCCTCCTCCCCCTCCTCATGGGATTGGAATGTCGGTTGATGATGATTTGATTTGGCAACTGTTGTAAATATACGAAACTGACTGACAACTACTTTTGTACATACTGTATGATGTCTGGCGTTGCGTTTTTCAGTACCTGCTCTATTCAATCTCCATTTATTTTTATACGCGATTTTACATGCCACCGTTTCCCTTCATTTCTATTTAAGGAAAAACTAATCAGTTCATTGTGATAATTATTTTTCGAATAAATTTATATCATTCTAGGTGTTAATGAGATGGCCGTGGTGCTCGAAGCAGAGGGTTTTTAACGTTTTTATGGATTTATGGATTTATGGATGTGTGGACGACGAGGAGTGCCGCAAATTCTGTTAACTAGTTCATAGTTTAGAGAGATATGTTTTCCTGTAGATATTCTATTCAATTTTTGTATATAACTCACTACGATATTCAGTTGTTGCGATTTCAACAAATAAATACGAAATTGTTTTGAGACTTTCACTCATTCCAAACAAACTCAGCTCATCCTTTAATTCATCTGACTGATTAACTCGTCGACTTAATTGACTAATGACTAATGAATTAGCAGATAACAAAATAAGGAATAAAACAAATCAGGATCAGTAATATGAGCAATAAATGAAATATTAGCCACCACTGTCACAAACTACAAGAGCTCTCCACCCAACCTCCACACCGAGCTCTTTTAATACACACTACTGAAAAATTGAAATTGACAGTTATAGAGACTGCCGATAGAGATGTTTGATTTGCAACAATTATATTATATTATCTTAAAAATATTCGCATATTTATTTAATACTTACTGTTGTACTGCACAATGATTCTTCAATTAAACGATTCAAATACTGATTACTATTTCAACAACACACAATATATACACATTGAACTTTTCACTAAATCCTCTCAATTTCACTTATAAGATACGTCAGCTGTATATCTACAGATATACTGCTGTAAGCATATGTCGGTGACGCGAACGAATAAGATTTTACCCTACCAAAAAGTGCCCAACACGGCTAAAGAAGTTTTCACTTGAAAAAAATTGTTCAACAAAAAAAAAATTGTTGGTCAATAAGATGACAAACAACCAAATACATAACTTGTTAACTAATAATCTAGTAAACTAATTTGAAAGCTATTCAAGTTAAATAAGTAAATAATAAACATAATAATACTTATTAAGAATTTCTTCATTTATGTCAGACTAAAATGTCCTGTTAAATAATTAACAAATTCCAAAAATTATAATGTAATAAACATTTACAATTTAGAAAAATATTTATTTATTTATTAATCAAATTATAACAAAACAAAGTTTTTTATAAACCAGCTGAAAAAATGATTACTTGTACCGAAAATTATATGGAACGAATAATAATTTGTTCTATTTATTGACACGATCAAAAACCGACCTAAATACTGATTCGGTGAAAAAACGACCCAGAATAATTTGTTCAAAAACTTACTTTGCGTTGCCAGTTGCCCAGTTAACTAGTCTCGTTCTGGACCTACCTGAAAATAATCAAAACATTCAATTAATATCTCCGTCTAATTGATAAATAAAATATTGATTATTACCTTTAATGCCCTTTCCCTGTTGCCTTATCGTCTATCCAATGGTTGGTTGGGTCATCGTGGTCCAGGTGTGTCCCAGATCTTCTCCTTCCACCATTCCATCGACGAGATAACAAATAATAAATCTCCCAATGTGAAAACAAAGAAAGAACTTTTGAAATGTCGCCAACTTTGATGAGCAACCAACTCAATATTGACCCCCACGACTTCACTTATCCAAGTAAAGTATCAAATACATTGTGCGACTCACTATTAAGTAAACTTGATTTATTTTTACCATTCTATTGTTAGTAACATGTTAATTAACCGATTACTGGCGCATTTATTAACTGACCCTTCCGAACCGTCATCAAAATACACAAAATCCATTGATCGTTCACTTAGTTTTTCCTTCACAAGAAACACATCAGAGTGCTCCAACGAATTGTTCTTTCAATTGTTTAAACATTCAAAGATTATTATTTATTTGTATTACTCACGACATCTGTAATTACAATGACATATCGTAAGAGTAGGCCATGAAATAAGTAATAATTTATATTTGATTTAATAATAAAATATTAAATTTTAAAATAATTTAAAAGTTAACGCCGACGTGCACTCGACGTTTTTCTACCTTCTATTACTGATCCTCAATAAAAATTATTTTAAAATGTTTCAATATCTCAACATTGTTGTTGTTTAAATAAAATAAAAACTCTATAATTTAAATTAGAAAGGGCTACCTTAAAGATCCCTCCAGTATATCCAATAGAGCACTAAACACAACACTAAGTAATCACAAGAGTCACTGCACTAATCCGAACCGCACCACCGAGTTAACTCGGGGTAGCAGTGCGCACCACCTTTCCGACTTACCGACCGACCGACCGTTCAATATACAGATCAATAACGAACTGACTGAATTTTCAAGTTACAAATTCTAACGCAACGGGTCACCCCATACCTGTGATTGGCCGACGTTCAATTTTTTGCCTATTTACGTGTGTTTTACACCATTATTTTTTTGAATCCGTTACACAAACACACATAAAACACAAAACTTAATTTAAACTATTTATTCATACTTTTTTAAAACACAACCCAATAATTAAGACTCTTGTCTTCAATTAGTGTTGTGTTAAATACTCTCTTGGGTAATACTGGATACAATCAAGGATCTTCGAAATATGTCTTCTTATTATAAACCAATTGTTTATGAAAGTTGTCCATTATTCAGTTTATTTATCAAATAATCAATTAACATTTGTTTGTCATTTAATTAGTTTTTATTAAAACAAATTTAAATTAATTGAATTTCTTTAACTTGTCTTATTCAAAACACATTTCAATATTCAATATTTCCGTTTAATATTGATATTTGCTTTTTATTAAAATTTCTTTTTTAATATTAATATTTTAAATTGGTTAAATTAACTTTTGTCAGAATTAAATCATCAGTACATGATATGCCATTTATTAATTAGTAATTTGTGATACGATTGTCTAATTTCTTATTTATCGATCATATTATTGATCCTTTAAGACTTGTTAAGTTAGTTAAAATATCACCTCCAATTAATTTCAGAACAATAGAGTGAGATTTTCAAATTATTTTATTCAAAGAACATCTCTCTTCCAATGTCAAATAAAATATTCTAATTATGAATAAGATGTAATAGATACGCAATAAGTGTTTGTTTCAAAAAAATCTAGTAACCTTATTTTACTTATTCAGTAAATTAATATTTTCATTGATCCCCCCTAATTAACACATTAATTAATATAAAATCCATTCCATTTCCGGATAACCTGTAAAACTAACGAATAAACAGGGCGCGTATATCAATAAATGAAATCTCGACAATATAAACAACATTCAAAAAAGCAACGCAAACCGAAACAAATCGAACCCATTCAAAGACGACTGTTAAACATTCCCACCAAAGCGAACCAAAACAAAATTTCAAATTGGCGTCACCAAGACAACTGACGCTCGGCCTCGTTCTCTTCTCGGATTGGCGGAACAATTTTGGCGGGCGGTCTACGCCACCTATGTAACGCCGATCGCGGCATACCGAACTCAAACGCCGTTAGTAAGCTTCGATTCGAGGTGAGTACGCTTTTCCTACATTTTATTTGCGGTTTGTGCGAATTTATTTTCCCTGTTACACATCGTGAACCGGCTAGAGGTATTTTCTTTTGATTTTTTGACGCGTTCGCTTTTTAAATTCGCGATTGGACTAGTGCAGAAATAATTGCCGTTGGTTTATCGAATTTAAATGGCTGACACGAACAAGCAACGCCATGCTGCGAACACTGCGAAACGATTTTCGTAAATTAATTTCTCCGTTGTGTTGCGGAGCAGCGTCGTGGTTTGTGCAGCAAAATTTCGCTGAATTTTTACTCGACTCGATTCAATTTTGTTTACCCGACTGCAAATTCGGGTAGCGTGCTAAAATATTTGGGTGTTGTCGAGGAATTTTAATGTGGCTTCATTTCAAAAGTACGCGCCTCGAAAACACAAACAATCGCAAATTTTAATCTTGAAACCGCTTCAAACATCGGATGTTATCACAAACAACGGTTATTTAATACGTCTCGAACAATTGTAAACTATGATAAACGCGTGTGATTTCATTGGTTTTATGTTATGTTAATCGATTCCCTCGTTAAATGTTTATCGATTATGCGTTTTCCGTCGTCGGTCGGTCTCACCGTTCTTACTTCTTCGACAACACATTTTATTTAATTCAATTAAAATATACAGTGTGTAAAAATTTAATTCGGCGCGTTCGATAATTTCGTAAATTGAATTTTTGTGACATGCGCATTTTACCAACGGTTGATTTCACATTTTGGGATCAATACGTTTGGAGTGTCGTGTGGCTTTTGCACTTAATGAATTAATGTTTGCCACAAATCGATTTTTATGATTTTTATTTCAGAAGTGAGAATCATTAAAAATGTCCGACGAAGCATCCACACCGTCGAAGAGGGGTAGGAAATCGGCGTCCGAAAAGTCGCCGGCCGCCGAAAAAGCCGAGTCGAAGAAGAGGGTGAAGAAAGATGCGAGAGACGACGACGAAGACGGTCCGAGTCCGGTGAAAAGGGGAAGGGGCAGACCGAAGGGCACGACCAAAAAGAAGAGCGCTGCCAAGGCCAAACCAAAATCCGCCAAAACAACAGGTCCGTCCTTTTTATTACTAAACTGTGACAGTTTAATAATTCCCTGTTGATTTTCAGGTCGCCGCGGACGGCCCAAGAAGGAGGAGAAGCCAGAAGACTCAACTGAAGAAGATGGAGACGACAAAGACGACGAGGATGACGTAGAAGAAGACGAAGATGATTAAACAACACTTTTAAAACGCGACGTAATGAAATTCACGTACCTCAAAATGTTCCAAGTCGTGTCGAAATTTTTATTAGGGAAATTGGCGTATGTGTGTGTCTTGCCCAATTTTTTCATTTTATAATTCCTATCCATCCCCCTTGAATTTTATTTTAAATAATGATCTCTTGTAGTAGTTTTGTATTGTGTATTGTATGATGTTTGGATCTGATATATTAAAATTTTAAACTCTATTAACAATGTCTTTTCATTAAACAAACGACCAGACTAGAATTTATTTAATAAATAAAATTAACATGGCACAATAAATAACTGCGGAATATTGAAGAAAAATCTCGAATGGAGAAGTCTGTGATTGTCATCTGCTTCCCATATTATAAATCCAAACGGTGTCGATACCGGAACCAATTGTTTTTATTGGTGTCTTATTCGGTAACGGAAATCTACAGACAATTATGTTACAATCACTTTTACACTCGATTTCAAACTTTTTCTCTAAATCCGCCATCTGAAACAAACAATTCAGTGGGTCAGTTGATTTTAATTTATTAAATTATTATACCATTTGTTCCACGCCGAAAATAACTACGTTGTCGTATTTTCCCAAGTCATACTTCCACAAATCTTTTCGAAAAAATTTCGCATTCCTTATACCTTTTCTGGCAGCACTGAACTTGGACCAAAGAACCAGCCAGGGATTAAGTTCGACGCCGTGAGAAACAAAATTCTTTCCTGCCGTTTCTAAAACGATTCTTCCGTCCCCGCTTCCAATATCCAACAACAAACCTCTCCTGCCTTCCAAGGCCTTTAAAATGTTGCTCATTTGCTGATTGGTAGCTGGAATATAGGGAAGGCAGAACTTTCTTAGAGCTGGCGTCACAAATGGGGCACAAATTGCCGTCAAACCCAAAGCAACGCCGCCTAAAATAAAACTGAACGTTCGGCTAAATGATAAAATGATTTACGATGAAATTTCGTTACCGGTGAAGCCCAACAGAATTTTGCCTGTGTTTGAGATTTTTGGCGAGTTTTCTTGCGTATTCGTCGACATATTTAATAATTCCATCTCTGACATTTTAAACAGTTGATGTTTATGTTAAAAAATGATTGTTATTATGTAAACTTAACCCCAGATTTTCTTTTGTTTTTTTACAATCCATAGACACAAACTATACAAAGTTTCCATAGATCTATATGGACATATGGATTAGCACAAAACGGATAAATAAATGAGCGGAATTAATAAATTTTACATCATTATACGGTCTCTAAAAAAGTAAGCGATTAGTTAAGGCCGGAAAAGAATTTGTTCGTGACACAGAAAACATGAAGAATCACGTGATCACAAACAGGAGCGACGTGAAGTTATCGTTCGGCGCAGTCCGGCCAACACGCCGCACGGGGTGTAGTCCACAGAGCACTAGCTAGACCGTCTCGCGCCCCAAAAGACAATGTCCCAATAAACGTAGAGAGAGACGAACCGGTGAGAAACGTTGGTGAGAACTAGTGCGACTATAAAATATAAAACGGCAATGGAGTACTACAGAATGTTCGTGGATGTGTTTTGGAGCGAGTCAGTGTGGCTGCCGCCGAACACGACGTGGGCGGACATCGCCCCCGACGCCGATCCGGAGGTGCGGCACGCCGACCACCGTCACCTGTTCTACCCCCTGCCCATGGCGTTGGTCATGCTCGCCCTCCGATACGTTCTCGAAAAGTGAGTGCGAATCTCCGGTCGCATAGGCGGCCTTGCATCCTCGGAGGTTATGGGATTCACTTGTGTCGATATGTTATTGTTTAAATCACACCATTTTTGCGGTCATTCATATTGAATATTAACAGTTTAATAAATAAATACCAAGGATAATTTCACTTTTATAACTTGGTTTAGTCGTTATTTAAACGCACTAAAATTTGTAGGCGTTCGTCACTTGTTTCATTTTATAATTTTGTTAAAATTTAAAATGTTTGTTTCCAACTAACGTTTTGATTGTTTTATTGTTTTAGGTATTGGTTTGCACCAATAGGTTTGTCGTTAGGTATTAAAAACTCAAAACCAAAGAAAGCTCCAACCAATTTAGTTCTTGAGAAAGCTTACACTGCCTCAAAGAGGTGGAAACACAAACAGGTAGGCCACCCCGATGAAAATAAAATTAACAGTTGTTAACAATGGTTTTTGTAAAACTTGTAAAATAGGTCCAAGGCCTGGCAAAACAAGTGGACATGACAGAGAGACAAGTGGAGAGGTGGTTGAGATTGAGAAAGGGCCAAAACAAACCGTCGACATTGACGAAATTCTGCGAGAACGCGTGGAGGTGTCTGTATTATTTTTGCAGTTTCACCTATGGAATTATCATATTGTGGAACAGGCCGTGGCTTTGGGACATCAATGAATGCTGGTAAATTTCCTCTTCAATCTTCAATCATATTATATTTTTGTTTTCCTAACAGAATGTCTTATTTACTTTTTGTTCACTTTTTATCACTTGTTTATAATGTAATTAAGTGTCGTGATTGCGTGTTTTTGTTTGGGTTTGTCGCAACACTAAACTTAACACCATGTTAAACATTTAATCTTGGTGTCGTTCGTCTCTTGAATTAAATTATGATGATTGGAAAAATATGTCTGTAGAATTATTGACAATTTCCGGTTTGACGCGGGTGGAATATTAATTTGATGCGGGTTATTAAACTTTTTGATTCGTCGTATTTATTCAATCGCTGGTAAAATCTTCCGTGACATTTAATTAGATATAAATAAATTGTTCTAAAGTGTCCTACACAATTCCGCATGAAATTACTTTTAAATTTTTCAATTAAGATGTAATAAATTCTCCAACTGTCATATTGTAGTTTGGTAATGATGTAAATACCAGAAATAAAGAGATGTTTAATCTCTTAATTTCAGTAATAAAGATAATATCTTATCAAATGTAGTATTGATAGCAGTATAAATAAAAATCGACTGTTTCTCTGTGTAATATACATACATAAAAACGATTAAATCTTCAAGGCCCGTATTAGGTTTCTAACGTTATCAGTATAACACTGATAAGATAACTGAAACGGCCGAATTAAACCAACGCAAACGATGAATTGTGAAAATGTTGCAACGGGCTAAATCGTTTATTCACCGTAAAAAAGATACCGGCAAACCGAAAAATGAACGAAGTCGTGACGTGTTAGTGCTGGACTTGGAGGATGCTTCGCATCTAAGACGACCAACGCCCATTAACAATGAGTTTTTGAGACGCAGCAAAAGAAATCTGGGCGAGAGAAAAAAAGTGCACAGTGCCGAAATCGAGAACGTGAAAAAACTGCAGCACGAAATCGAAGTGAATCAGGAGGAGGAACTGATGGTGGAACATTTGAAGAAGATTCATCTGATCGAGCACCTTAGTCCCAACGAGAACAACAGGGTGAGAAAGTCATCGCCGGCGAACAGTTTGAAGATGAGGAAGGATGGCAACGGCGGGACGAAGGAGAGGGAAGAGAAAACTAAGAAAAGGGGGAGCAGATCTTCAAAATGTTACGATTTAGACTGACAATAATAGTACAAAAAAAAGTGGACACTTGTATTTATTTTGATTAGTATAAATTGTGATTTTAGGAAAGGTTACTATTGTTACTTCTGAATTGTGATATGTTTTGTTAATTTAACAAGTTTTCTACAATAAAATCACTGTGATTTAATCATAGTTTATTTATTTAATTATTTTTCATTTTCACAGTTTACTTATCATCATCATCATCATCATCATCATCATCATCATCATCAACGTTAAATCGGAAATTTATTTTGTTTTAGGAACGGATTCCCACATCAAAGTGTTACCAGCGACATTTGGTGGTATTACATGATATCTATGAGTTTCTACTGGTCGTTGTGTGTCTCTCAGTTCTTCGACGTGAAACGCAAAGACTTTTGGCAAATGTTCGTCCATCACATAGCTACAATAGTGCTGATGTGTCTTTCGTGGGTCGTGAACGTTTGGCGAGTCGGAAGTCTCGTTCTTGTCGTTCACGACAGCGCCGACATATTTTTAGAGGTACGTCCGTTATGCTCGATTTTTTTAACAAATCGATTTTTCTAACAAATAATCGTTTCAGGCCGCCAAAATGGCAAAGTATTCAGGTTATCAGAGAATTTGCGACACGATTTTCGCCATTTTCACCGTCTTGTGGATCGTCACGAGGATAGGAATATATCCGTTCTGGATAATCAGGAACACGTCGATAGACGCGCCGAAGATCGTGCCGATGTTCCCCGCGTATTACATATTCAACAGCCTGCTGTGCCTGCTGCTCGTCCTGCACGTTTACTGGACGTATCTGATCCTGCGGATCGTGCACAACTCGCTGAACGCCGGCCAAATGGACGGCGACATCCGCTCGTCCAGCGACGATTACTCCGAAGACTCCAAGTCGCAGTAGAGAACGAAACGAAAAACCACCAAAGATTTATTAATTAATTAATTAAATAGATACGATTGAAATCCGCCCATCTCATGAAGTGTGGCCCCGGTCTGATAACGCAAAAGAACTATTTTTTATACGGTCTCTCGTCGTTGTTGTTGTTTTTTTGTTTTATTATTCAATATAAATTATTTATATTTACACTCATTTCTTTCATTGTGATTTAAGGAACTCATTCAGGCTTTGTAAATTACGAAAATTGTTGCTGCGGTTCGTAAAATCTTTAAACAAACTTTAAGGCATTTAATTCATAATTTATTTTGTATCTACATTCCAGTTAATAATGTAATACACATCACATTCATTCAGTTGTTCAGTTTAAGACTTGACGAATCGCCATTTTAAATTAAACATTGTACTTACAAACGTATTTTGTTAAATATTTTGTAAGATTACAAAACAAATTATAATATATATATATATTACATTGTCAAGTTTGCTTTTATATGTATTAAAGAGAAGTACAATTCCAACTGATTTTCATTTGATTTTCAAAATACTACAGAAAGAATTTGATTAATTTTTATTATAAAAATATAAAATAATTAAATTAATTGTATAACGTAGTAAACAATAAAAACATACACACAAACTCATCACTCATCGGGTCCTCCTAACTTGTTCAACTTTTCCATAAAGGTTTCCATACTCATTTTCTTCCTGTTTTTCTTGAAACCAAACTTCTTGGCCTTCATTTGTCTCTTCTTAACCTTCAGTTTATTCATGGAGGGAGTCGCATTGAAATTCATCATCCTTTTGATCTTCTTATGACTAATTTCAAGTAGCTTTCCGTTCACACTTGTTGGCTCTTCGAAAATTGTCTCTAGACTAGGTGACTGTTTTTTAATCTGCAATAAACACATTTAGGAAAAAACTCTACCATCAAAACACACAGAACAACAACGTACCGTTTTATCCAGATAATAATTTCGCACAGCGTTGTAACTGCTGTTCTCGTCGAGTCGCTTCGGTTTTAATTTCGTGCGACGTTTTTCGGGCTGAACCTCTGGCACTTTTTTACTACGCCCGGAGCTGCGTAAGGTTCTTGCCGATTTTAATTCGGCAGTGTCCTGCGAATCATCCTGTTTACCTTCTTCATTCAAATCCAACAACGCCATAGCTGAATCGACGTTTTCCTCTTCCATTTTCACTTGTACCACTTTTTCTATGGGCACTGACGTTAATTTTTCTAATAACACATCACACTTCTTCAGCTATCAATTCATAAGGCCTACAGTTAAATGCTTGAACATCGGAGTATACGAAATTAACTTTGGTGGATTGTTACACCAGAAGTTATAGAAAAATACTCTGGATTAAAACAATCGTAAACAAAATTTTTGTAAACGTCAAACTGCCATCTTTTATTTTCATTGACAGATTATAGTTTGTGCGTTTTATATAGCAAACATCGCAAATCATTTAAATATAATTTGAATACAAGCAAACTTTATTTATTTATAAATCAATACAACTTATTTTGTATCCATAATATATATATATATATATATAATTGAGCAGGAAAATACTCACTTAAATAAATATTTTAATAATTTATACAATCTACGCATTTTAAAAGATTATTTGAATCTTCGAATTAAAATGAACATTAAAACATTAAACGAAATATATATAATATATGCTTAAGCGGGTGTTTCAGAATGTTCTTCTTGGGAATTTTCTGTAGCTTTTCCTTCAATATTTGTCGAAGTTTCATTACAAAATGTAGTTGAAAGTCGGGCGATTGTTCCGACTGCTTTAAATCTTGTTTGAGCTTTTTGTTTTTGCACCTTCTTCTTCCACTGTAACAAATTATTATATAAATAATAATAATAATAATGTTGAAAAGTTAGGCAACCATATTACGCATGCTGTGAATGTGAATGTGTGAATGTGCATGTGTAAATGTGCATGTGAATTATTAAAAGATATTTGGAAAATATACAGAATTTGATGTATCGAATTTAAAAATTTAATTATTGTGTTATTTTGAAAAGTAATACATTTAGTCAGAGTCATAAAACCGTAGGACGCCTAATTTCGGGTTTATCCGCTCTTCACAGTGGCTCTGTCGCTCTTCACGCTAATTCAAAACATTGAATGTAGTGAAGAAGGTGTTTGTTTTATGTTAGTGTAATGTAAAAATCGTACCAATATCATGGAAAGTAAGTAAAAACAGCTGAAAAATATTAAACTTTCATATGTTTTAATGTATTGTCAAGTTTAGTGTTATTGTGGTCAACATAACCTTAAATAATTGTTTTGTGTGTGTTTTTTGTTAACATCAATTTTTTGTTATTTTAATTAATTACTTGTAAATAGATAATAGGCAAAGAGGAAGTGCGTGAAAAAATTGAATAAAATAGTGCAAATAATTAAAAATAATAATAAAATCATTACTCCTTCATCTCTGGAAGGCATTTCGGCCAAATACTTGTTCATATCGTTTTTCTCAGTGTCCACAATCGCCAAAACGGAAACACAACCGTCCACAGTACCCAAAACTAACGCTTTACCATCCGGAGTACTTTCGACGGCCGTTAATTCAGCTTGCACCCTGTAATTCGCCACCATTTCTGCATCTTCCGTCCTAAACAATGAAAAAGATCTTTAATGTTGCGCGAAAGAATTATAAAATACGCACCTGAATACTCGTAAAGTTTTCTTTCCGCTGTGATAATACAATACGTACTCGTCTGTTTTGTTAAACAAGCAAATTATTGTGAAAACTCCTTCAGCAACTCGCGGAATGTACGTTTTAACAGAGTTTCCCTTTTTCAACTCCAACAACTCCAAACCACCTCTAACGAAACGAGACGAAACAGTTTGAGAATGTCGGAAGTATATTTAATATGTACCTTGAAGGAGCGTATAAACCGTATTTTCCATCTTTAGTTATGCTCCCTCCCCATTTGGGAATGGTTCTTAAATGCTTTTTGCTTTTAATGTCCACGATTGCTCCTTTATCGGTGGAAAGAACCGCCACTTGGTGTCCTTTGTGTGGCATCGCAACTAGTCCAGAAATGTCCTTAAACAGATCGATTAATAATTAAATAGCATACCTAAGTAGAAATTAGTTAATACTTTGATTCCGCATTGTTTCAGTGTAATTTTGTGAACCGGGGCCCCATTTTGGGCGTTGTGAACAATTAAACAGTCTCTGTTAGTTTTGTCGGCTGCAGAAACAACTAAATGTTGATTATCACTGGTAACGACGGCGGGTCTGAACGGGACACCGGTGATACTCCTCACCGGATACTCGAAACTGTAAATCATTTCGCCACTGGGTATTTCGCGTAGGCAAACGGTGGCCACCGTTCGCACCAGATCCGAGCCCGGTGGATTGCTCGGCTTGGAAATCGATAAGACTTTCGTCCCCGAATCGATTAAAGTCAGTTGTTTGATGCCCGGTTGTTCGTCTTTGAACACCACCTGTTGCGTCAGTCTCAGCCAAATCAATAAATTTCCAGTTTCTGCCGATATTATGTACCTAAATTAATTAATTCATTATAATTGTGATGACCAGCGCAGAGGTGAGACTTACTTTCCATCCGGGGTGATGATGGCGTGCGTGACGATCGCTCCCAAAGGACTGTCGGCGAGTTTGCAGACGAGTTTCCCGATCCTCAAGTCCCAAACTCCCACACAGTTCCTGGTTGCCGTCACTGCCAAACTCAAATTATCCGAAAGACTGATGGAATCGACTTGCAACTCGTGTCTGTCGATTACGTGCACCTGTTCGAATATGTTGTTGATGTTCCACACTTTGACGGTGCGATCAATCGACGACGTGACGATGCTGTTCCAGTTTCCTATTGTCAACGCTTCCAGTTGTATGATTCTACCGAAATGTGCGTCCAAGATTTTCATCAAGTTACGACTTTCCATGCTCCACACGTACAAATTTTTCCTTAAAAAATGTCAATAGAACTGTGGCAGGAAATTCATTTTATTTGTTATTACCGAACTCCTGCAATGGCGTAATTTTTGTGGCCGCTCAGCATTATCGAGTTTGATTGGAGCATTTTAGTTGTGATGTTTCTGGTTCCGTAGGGAAGTGTCAAAACCGTCGCTTTGTTATCTTCGTTCAAGTCCCAAATAACAAATCCGTTACTTGTCGTTCCTGTAAAAAACATGGGTTACAATTTAAATAAAACATCGACACATTTGTACCGTATAAAATTGTGTCCTGCGAGCCCAATTTCAGCTGAAGCATCGCTTCAGCTTCGTCGTCCAGTTTAGGCAAGTCTTCGACGAACTCCCAAACTTTTTCGGAGTCGTTCCTGATGAATTTCGAAACCGTGTAGTCGTTTTCGTTGGCGCAACAATACAAGACATCTTTATTAGCGTTTGTTATCATTGCTCCGCGAAAACTTTTCATTTCAAAATCTCCTCCCGCGTTGTTGTGATATAAAAACAACATTTTCTCGTCTTCCAAGCTGTTTTTCCAGAAAATTATGCGGTATTCTTCTTTGTTGTCAAACTCCATGGCTACGAAAAACTTATTGTAACGTTTTAATTCCAGTAAAAATATGTGAAGACGTACAAAGAATTGGCCATTCACTTTTGTCAACGTTTCTAACATTAAATTCCTCCTCAAAGTTGCCTCTCATATCGTATCTGAACCAAGAACCGGCACCATAAATGAACAAATTATAATTTAATAAGTAAATTCCAATGACGGGAGATTCGTCTGTTAACGGATTATCGATGGTCACGTATTCACTTGAGAGCATGTTCAAAAGGACGGTCTGAAACAAAGAAAAAAGGATTAAACATGTCCACAGTTGGTCGCGCGGTTACTTGATTGTTGTTGGTGTAAGCAGCCGCCCATTTGTTGTCCGGACTCAGGACTAAATGCTGCATTATTCCTTCTATGTTCGGATTGACGTCGCGTGTTAAATCGCTCGTCGACAAGTCCCAAGTAATGAAACGGTTGGAAATCGACACAATGTAGCGGTAATCTGATGTTAAACATATTGAAAACACCGCAAATTGGTGACCTTCCAGAGAGTACTACGAAAGGGACAAATTAGCTGATAATAGGTACGAGTTTTCATGTGGTGGTACTTTGAGTGGTCCTCCAGGTGTGTGCAAGCAGTGATACAAAGGCAAAAGGGCGCAGTGCATCGGACCTTTTACGTCACAATCGTTCAGTAGCATTTTTATGTTCGGATTGGACTCCACTTCCGGCAAAAGTCTTCCGATTAATTGGGGGGCCAGCATGTTGGGATATTGGCCCAAGACTGCGCCGCCTAATCTCAATGCGTCTGCCACCAACATCAGCTCCCTACAATGTAATTACAATTGTAATTATATGGTATAATATATTTTATGGCAACCTTTTGGAGTCTTTGTTGTCGATGTTGGTGGAGGCATCCTCGTAATCTGCCAGGACAGCTTGTAAAGGACAGGAAGACAATTTTGCGTGCAACCACTCGTAATTGAACAGAACGTTCTCGTACAAATCCTTGAACCGTCTAGATCTCACCAGATGGAAGGGCAACTCTCCGAACTGCAACAATTTAAATCACCAACGAATCGTCCTAATTTCAGAAGCACACCTTTCGCAAGTTGTATCTGGATATTTTACCGTCCTTGGACATGAACAACAAAGGCTGAACCGGCACTTTACGATCAGCCACGCCTTCTTTATCGGTCAAGTTAAATCTGTGTCTTTGGATCTCGGTGTATTTAAAAGGTTTCGGTTTACCGCCGCCCCAAATTCCCAAAAAGTAATCGGCGATCATCGAGTGAAAGTACATGGCCATGTTCATGTTTTTGAAGTACCGTTCCTTGGCTGCCTCCCGGAACTGTCTGTGGTACCAGTTCATGACACTCACTCCGTCAGCCTCTCTTTCTGACAGATAATTGGGCAAATCATTTCTGATCCTCGTCCACAACAGGGGAGGGATTCTTCTGACTGGCGGTAGATGGTACTGGTACACGTCGTCCAACACTTTGTCATCCAAAGATATCAAGTCCTCAAGTTCCGACTCGGACAACCCACTTTTGGCTGCCGTAATGTACGCCAACGCGTGGAACACCAATATTCTACCATGCTGAAATATTTTATTCAAATATCAAAGAATTAACAATCATTAGAGAAGAACCTTTTTTTCGATTATCTCAAAGAGCATCATGATCGAATCCATAACGGTGGATGCCAAAGTGGTGTCTTGAGATTTGGTGTAGCTCCTCCAGCGGCAAATCTCCGCAAAAACCAACTTGACGAAGATGGGAAGACTGCATTTGTCTATGGCGTTCGACACCAGCCTCCATTGGTAATTCGTCAAGTCTCTGCAAGCCGTCTTCATCCACATTCTAAAACAGAATCGACAGTATTGGAACGAAATTGCCCGTTGCCGAGAAAATACTTGATGACTCTCATCGCCAAGTCTTCCCCCAGTGCCTTCACTTCAATAAACTGTTCCTCTACGTCAATCATGCGTCTGAGTATGTGGTATTCTTTGGAGACTTCCGGATTGCTCTCCTCCTGCGCACAGGACACGATGATTTTACAGAAAGGCGGCAACCTGGTGGGTATCCAGGACACTTTGTTCGCGTCCTGGGTACCCGTTAACTGATCCACCGAATCCAAGAACAAGAGTAACGGCTGTTCTTTCGTCGACATTGTTAACAAATGTTTAAAATGTGCCGTTAACGGTACCAAGTCGTCGGGGATTCCCTCGAATGGCAACATAAAATTGTAGTGTATTTGTTGGCATATAGATATTAAGGTGGGTGTTAACGCCGAGGAATCCGGAGTCGTGCCAAGAAATCTTATGATGCTGATGGGTTTGGAGTTTTCGAACCATTCGGTACTTGTGGACATGCTCGCCGCTTTGGCGAGGAGGGAGGTCTTACCGCAACCTCCTTCTCCGTACAACACCAAGATTTTATCCGAGTCTCCGACCATGTATCGATGAATGTGCTCCAGATTATCCTCTCTGCCGTAAAACACCTGCAAAACAACCATAAAATATGGTCTAATCACTGAACAAAGAATGAACCTTGACGGAATTATTGCAGGCGTGTAAATGTTGCAAAATTTCTGTCACAATTTGTCCCTGAGCACTTGAGTCTTCTTTCCTCATCGCCCTGTCCACCAATTTAATAATATTCTTGTAAAAATGGGTGATGAAGTGTTTTAAATAATCTTCGTGCGTCTCGTTGTCTAGACCTTCTCTTCCTATCCACTCCACAGTATATCTACGTAAATTTCAATTTAATTTGATTAACTTGACAATACACTTATTTAACTCACTTTTGAATGTTGCTGCTTTCGATTTTGTTCGGCAATCTTTCGTCCCGTAAATTCGCCAACAACTTCGACGACTCCGTGTCCAAACTTCTGTTAATTATGTCCACAAATAGGGAAGCCTTTTTAAGATTTTGCAAATTAATATTATTTATGTATCTGATGTAGGCCAAACAATGGTTTTTTGTGTTCTTAACATTCAGGATCCCGTTGATAACTTCTCGTTCGGTTACAGACATGAAATAATTATGGGTGGCGTCGTCGTCCATTTTTCCTTGTTGGTTTAAGGAGGCTGCTGCTTTTCTGAACAGTTTCTGGAACTTACTCAAAGTGTCCCACCATTTAGCTTGATCCTCCGCTTGCAATTTCGGTATCCTCTGTTAAAATTAAAACGGTTAACAACGAGATTTTTAATTAACCAAACGACAAACAATACTTTGTTGTTAAAGTTGACAAGGATGGATGAAATTGGTTGAAGTACCGAAATGGGCGGCACAGCATTGCTGTCTTTTCTATACCACGTGTCGATCAAAGTCGGATCGTGTCCGGTGTTCGCCAGTTCGTCACGAATTAATTGAAGTTCGGAGGAAAGAATGTACGTGGGGATGGGTCTGTAGCCGTACTTCTGTCCCAGGAACACCACAAAGTTGGGACCCATCGATAAACGTTGACAGTTTTGGATTTCTTTCATGCACAGCTCAGTGGTCATGTGATCGTCCGTTGCTTCGTCTCTAACGCCCCAACGCATGTCGACAACCTACAATTATTTATTTGAAACTCAACCGCAACTGTTTTATTACTTTTGAATTGGCAATAAACTTAATATAAACTGTCACTCCAATCAAAAATACTGGGAAGAAATTTGTATAGTAATCTGTATTATCTGAAGATAGTTAATTAAGTAAAGATGGCGACACCAATTTTCAAAATGTCACATTTTTGAAATATATTAATCAAGTGTATTTTTAAGATCATCGATATATTTGTAATAAAGTATGTTTGCAAGAAAATTTGTTTCAACTTTCAACAACGTCATTCTAGGTCTCACAAAAGATTTAAAGATATAAAATGGAAGACAAATGTATAATTGTTCATCAAGACTCAACAAAAAAATTAAACATTATCTGTTAATTAACAATTTTCAAACAAACAGTTTAAATTCAGTCAATGAGTAATTAAAGAACACATCGCAGCAATCGATTTTCTAAATAACTTGGCACGTTTTGTGGGTCAAATGGGTTTGGTACCAGGCTGTAACAGGGTGATTTTATAGTATCAAGGGCACATATTCCAAACACATGACGTCGGTCTATTTATAAATACCCTTACATACGACATACCTCTAAGTTCATTTTAATCACTTGATTTTTTTCAATATTTTTTACCTGGAATTCGAGTCCATGTTTTTCTCTGCAATAGTCCTTAATTTTTGGATAACATTTCGCCATCAAAGTGTTTCTTTCCATTGTTGTATCTTAAAAAGAATCAAGAGAATTAAATAGACAAGTAAAAGTGAACTTGAACGTCATACCTGTAAACGTAGAACTGGTAAAAATCCTGACGATTTTCGAACTGACCGGCGGCAAATTGTCTAAACTGCCGGCGAAAATTTGGTCGACAGTTCTGTCGTCCATCGTTCACTTTCATTTAAACTGTTCTCAACGAAACTATTGGATTCGAATGTGTTGTTGCGGTTCGTTCGACGGTCGATGGAAAACTTACCGCAACCTCCAACAAATTGCCGCTTATAAACCTTCCTTCCGCCAACAAATCGATAATGCACCCATCGGTTTTGACTCGCACCTTAATTGTTCGTGCTTGAACAGTTCTTCAATGTTCATCATTTTAGGAAGTTAGACCACACCTCTAACTTAAGACAGACCACGCCCATCAAGCAAAATGCAGTCGGCATCGGTGGCCGCGGCGGCGGATCCGCACGTCACCCAGATGAACGAGATAATGAGCTACGTGACCGCTTTGGGCGACCCGAACTGCACAGACGATAGCAAATTAAAAGCCGCCCAAAAGATCAGCAAGAACTTCGAGGTGATCTTGTCCTCGACCCACTATCCCCACTTCCTGGACCACTCCGTTAAAATCTTCCTGAAGATTCTGGAAGTGGGGAAGCCGCACTTCATCGCCGAATACAATATACAACAAGTACGATCCTTGCATCATTTAATCGACTTGATTTAATACATTTGAATTTTTTTTTTAGGTGAGAAAATTGATTCTGGAAATGTTGTACCGGCTGCCGACCAACGAACAGCTGCGCCCCTACGTAAAGCCGATCCTGTTGTTGATGTTGAAGCTGTTGGAGATCGACAACGAGGAGAATGTGTTGGTGTGCCTCAAGATTATAATAGAACTCCACAAACAGTACCGACCGCAGTTCAGCGTGGAGATCCAACGATTCCTGAGGTTCGTCAAGACCATTTACTCCGAACTGCCAAATCACATGGACAAAATATTCGAACCACGACCACCAATTAAAGTTAAAGACTTGAACGAACTCAACATCGAGGAACTGTTAAAAGAAACGTTTACAATGACCACGATACAAACCGAAGTGAAAAACGATGAAGGAAACGCAATTGCCGTAAGTTTATTATTATTAAATCTGTTTGCATTGCAGCTTTAATATTCATTTCGATTTGTAGTATTATTTGATACCAAAAGCTGTTTTGAGCTTGAAAGTCCTACAAGAACTGCCGATAATTGTGGTGCTGATGTACCAGTTGTACAAACAGAGTGTTCACCAAGACGTCAGTGATTTTATACCGTTAATTATGAACACCATTACGCTACAACCAACGTTAGAACAAAGACAGGCGGAGACGTTCAATAAGGAGATTTTCGTCGACTTCATGGGGGCACAAATCAAAACACTTTCCTTCCTTGCCTATATAATAAAGTTGTACCAAGAAGTGGTGCAAAATCACGCTCCTATGATGGTGCAAGGGATGTTAGGACTTTTGACGTTGTGTCCCATGGAAGTTGCACACCTAAGAAGGGAGCTGCTAATAGCTGCTCGTCATATTTTGGCCACAGAACTTAGAAACCGTAATTATATAGTTGATAGTTTAATGTCGTGACTGACTGAACGCTTTTTCAGAGTTTGTTCCTCACATGGAAAGGTTGTTTGACGAAGATATTCTATTGGGAAGGGGCTGGACCACTCATGAATCGTTAAGACCGTTGGCATATTCAACCTTGGCAGACTTAGTGCACCACGTTAGACAGCAGTTGCCCCTTTCTGATCTCACCAAAGCTGTACATTTGTTCAGTAAAAACGTTCACGATGATTCACTCGCCACCACGTAATAACTGTTTTTTTTTTTTTTTTTTGTTAAAGTAAATAGTTTATAAACCAAAGTTTTTTAGGATACAAACTATGTCTTGTAAGTTACTGTTGAACCTTGTGGAATGTATCAGACACAGCAGCGAAAACAGTTCTGAGGGACGGGAACTTTTGATGCGTATGCTTGAAGTATTCGTTCTCAAGTTCAAGACCATAGCAAAGATACAACTGCCGATTCTCATCAGCAAGTGGTAACGGTTTAAAACCAGTCACAATGTTTTAGACTAATTTTGCTTTGTTATCCAGTGAGCAACGTCAGCAACAGTACCAGCAACAACAGCAACAACAAACTGCTGAAACTGTGAAAACAGAAGAAGGGGTCACCACTAAACAAAACGTGGCGGAACAATTGGAAAGTGCCCTAGCTTCGACGCAACCAGCAAATCCGCCTGAGAAGGAGAAAGCCTCCAGATTCGGGTTTCCGCAAAACAACAACCACAACGTCGCCGATTATAGGAGTCTCGTCAAGACGTTGGTGTGTGGCGTTAAGACTATCGCCTGGTCTTTGCCCTCTTGTAAAATACAAGTAGGTTTATGAATATCTTCGTGTTCGTTTTAATTTATTAGTGCCTTTCAGACGCCGACTGGTCAAGCTTTAATAGCCACGAAGCATTTCCAACCTCACGAGACGTTGGTGTTTGTTAGGCTCGTAAAATGGGCGTTGAAAGCTTTGGATATTTACACTTTAAATGTGACGCCGCCTAACGCAGCAGGACCTCAAAGACTGAACCAACAGAACGTGCGCACCAAGGAAGAGAAAGAAGTGTTGGAACACTTCAGTGGTGTTGTATGTAACTCTTTATTTATTATTTTTATATTGTAATTTTTTTCTACAACTTCTTTTGTGTTTTGGATAGTTTTCAACGATGAACCCTCAGACGTTCCACGAGATATTCTCAACCACCATTGAGTACGTGGTCGAACGTGTGTACAAGAACCCAAATCTACAGACTGTTCCGAGCACGTTGCTGGCCAACCCCGCAACGAGTCCCATATTCGCCACCGTCCTCGTCGAGTACCTCCTCGAACGTATGGAGGAGATGGGCTCGAACATGGACCGCAGCAATCTCTACCTGCGACAATTCAAATTGGTGTTCGGCAGCGTGTCGCTGTTCGCACAGGAGAACGAGAACATGCTCAGGCCGCATCTGCATCAGATCGTCAACAGATCGATGGAGTTGGCGATGAGCGCCGCGGAGCCGTACAACTACTTCTTATTACTCAGGGCCCTGTTCCGGTCTATAGGGGGCGGTAGTCACGACCTGTTGTATCAGGAGTTCTTGCCCCTCTTACCGAATCTGCTGGAAGGTTTGAACAGACTACAGAGCGGTTTACACAAACAACACATGAAGGATTTGTTCGTCGAATTGTGTCTGACTGTTCCGGTGCGATTGAGTTCTCTACTGCCTTATCTTCCTATGCTCATGGATCCTCTGGTTTCCGCCTTGAACGGGTCACAAGTTTTGATCAGTCAAGGGTTGAGAACGTTGGAATTGTGCGTAGACAACTTGCAGCACGACTTCCTGTACGAACACATTCAGCCCGTGCGTGCCGATTTGATGCAGGCACTTTGGAGAACGTTGAGGAACAACGATCAGGTGGCGCAAGTCGCGTTTAAGGTTTTGGGTAAATTCGGTGGTGGCAATAGGAAGATGATGATCGAACCTCAAAAGCTCGATTACGTTGCATCAGATTATGATCCTCCAGCCATTATTGCCCAGTTCCACGATCAGGAACAAGCTATAGAGTTCCCCGTACAAAAAGTAAACCGTACGTCCACATTAGTTAGGACCATTTTAACGTGTATATTATTTTTAGATAATCGAGACGGCCTTCAACGCCTTAAAACAAAGCAACACGGATCCGTTTTACAGGAAACAAGCGTGGGAGGTGATAAACTGTTACCTGACAGCCTCGAGAAATCACGACGACGATCGGGCTACTCTCGTTAAACTGTTTTTGCATCCCAGCTTCAAAGATCCGAAAACCGTGTCGCAAATTAAAGGATCCACCTACAAGTCCATCTATGCGCAAGCTAGGGAGACACACCAGACCGCACTGACAGGTATACATCCGTTTTGCCAATTTTGTCACACTTGTACGTTTATTGAACCACATTATTATTGCAGGAATGTTCGTCGGTGCGGCGATAAAGGAACTGCGCCAGTCCGTCATACAGGCGCTGTTCTCCGTCGTCCGTCATTACACGATGGTGGCGGTCGCGCAGCAATCGGGTGCGTTCGCTCAACAGCCACGTCCCAATCGCCAAGTGGCACTAGATCCGCTGGTGTTGGTGGACGCCCTGGCCGTAATAATGGGCCACGAAGAACGGGAACTCTGTAAACCGGGACAATTAGGTTTGGTTTTGATTGTGGACACGGCGACCGATCTGTTGGGCAGCAGGGAAATGGCCTGTCGTCTGCCGTTGGTCGAGTATTTGGCGGAGAAGATGTGCGGATTGTGCTACGAAAGAGCGTGGTACGCGAAACTGGGCGGATGTATCGCCATAAAGTTTATGTTTGAGAGGTGCGCATTGAAGTGGGTTTACGAACACATGTTTACTTTCTTGAAAGCGTTGTTGTTCGTTATGATGGATCTTACTGGAGAGGTGTCGAACGGTGCGTTGGACATGGCCAAGGAGAACTTAAAACGCATGCTTTGCGTGTTGGTCGAACCACCTCCGGCGACGGCCGACCAACAAACGAAGGATCTTCAAAACGACGCCCTGCAAAAAGTCACACACGAACTCGTACGACAAGTTACGAGTCCCCACACTATGGTGCGTGAACAGTCGATGGCTTCTTTAAGATTGTTGGCGGAAAAACAAGAGAAGAGCGTGACAGAAGTGATGGAACCTTTCAAGGAGGTGCTGGCCGACATGGTTCCTCCAAAGAAACACTTGTTGAGGCACCAACCTGCCATAGCTCAAATGGGTCTGATGGACGGTAACATGTTCTGCACCACCCTCACTCCCAGACTCTTCACCATTGGTAACATCTATCCATTTCCCACTTTTCTCGGTCGTACTATTTATTTAATTTGTAGATGTGAACATAAAGGAGCACAAGAATTTCATAGACGATCTGAAACACTTGTGCGATACGGAAGAAACCAAACTCAACACGTTCGCTTGTTACAAGAGCATCACCAACTTCATCCCTTTAAAATCGAGTGCATTAAGGGTACTTTCCGCCTGTCACTACATCGAAAGTCAACGTGAATCCATCTTCCAGGTGCTGTATCGGGCCTTGGAAAAGCCAAACGGGGAATTACAAGAAACTGCTTTCCAGTGCATCAAAAAGTTCATCGCTGGATACACAATCGACACCGACTTGGTTAGTTGCGCTATTCAACATACATGTCGTCACATGCACGTTAATATAAATGTACGATTTATTTTGTAGGTAAAGAGCATAGTTAGACCTTTATTGTGGACGCTGGGAGATGTGAAAAATCTCACGCTCAACCGTGTAAAAATGCTCTCCTACCTCACGCAACTGTTTCCTCTAGTTTTCAACGAGAAACTGTGCGAACAACTGTTAGAAATATTGAAGCAGATGTTGCAAAACTTGACTGCAACGCACAAAAGTGAGTAAAACCTTATCGTTTTCTTTAGGGGGCTTGAATTTAAAACAGGCCAGGAGAAATTGCAATAGTTTCGTGTTGCAGATCAACAGTACCGCCAGTACACGTGTCCCAGTACGCAAAGAATTTTCATAAGAGGTCTGTTTTAATTAATGTTCGAATGTGTCAGTACTGTCTAATCAGTGTTTGGTTATTTCGATTTTGAAACACTCGTTTTTGGGGATCGAAATTACATAATTTCACAGCTTTATTTCTACCGAATTTTATTTATTTATTTTTTTATTTTACCGGTGGTCGGATCATTTTCAACCGTTAAAAGGCTGCATTTAATTTCGTGTGTTTGTGTTTTTATAGCTTCGACTGGAATATCGAAAAAAGGGGACGAAGAACAAAAGATTGTGACAATAATCAGCATATTCCATCAGACGCCTGCAGCTTCATCTAAATTCATCACGCAGCTGTGCCAGCTGATATTGCAAACGGAACAGGCTATGTTAATCGAAGCCAGTTCTCCATTCCGGGAGGTTCTCATGAAGTTCCTGTTGCGTTACCCGCTCGAAACTCTCGACATGTTCTTGGACGACAATTTTGTCAAGGAAAAACAATACAACAGATACCTGGAATACCTGCTGAAGCACAAGGAAGGAAAGGTGTTCAAAGACCAGTTGATCCAACAGAGAATGAAGCGGGTGATTACCATGTCCATGGCGGTTTTGGAACCGAGTCACGCTCACGTCAATCTGTCGCTGGCGCACAGAAATCAGATGCAGTTCCAGGCAATCAAGATCGTCACCGCTCTGGCGAAAGAGGACGACTCGTGGCTCAATCAACACACAGATCTGTTGGCGGCGTTCAGACGCATTTGGTGCGACGACGCCTACCACGAACGTCACAAGAACGTGGAGGACATGGAGTACGCGCATTGGAGGGAACCCAAATTGTTGGCTAAGATTTTGTTAAAGTTTTTCGTTCATTTTCCTAAAGACATTGATTTGTTATTCCAGTTATTGAGGGCGTTCACTGAACGATTCATCCCTGAATTTCAAGTACGTATTATCAAAACATTAGTTTTGTTACATTGTTATTGTTCGTTTGATGGTTGTAGTTTTTGAAAGAGTTTCTGGAGAACACGGTGGCGCAAAGTTACACGGTGGATTGGAAACGGCAGGCCTTCTTCCGCTTCGTCGAGCTGTTCCCGACGAACGAAATGTCGCAGGAGCTGAAATCGAAAGTGTTGCAGTTAATTTTGATACCCAGCTTTGCGCACAGCTTCGAAAAGGGGGAGACGAACAAGTTGATAGGTGGCCCACCTATGCCCTACCAAGACAGTGCCGACAACGTGGTCTCGGTGTTCATCAATCGTTTAATCGATCCGGATCCGAACAATCCGTTTCCCTGGGCGGATTGCGTGCGCATTTCGCTGTTGCAGTTCTCCTGTTTGTTGGTCGAACAGGCGAGTCCGCACATCCACGACCACGACGCCAACAACAAGACGCAAGGCTTCAAGAAACTGAGGAGGCTCATGACTTTCGCTTGGCCTTGCTTGATGGGCGAGAACTGCGTCGATCCCGCCACCAGGTACCACGGCCACTTGTTGCTGTCCCATATAATCAACAAGTTTGCCATACATAAAAAAATCATACTTCAAGGTAGGTTCAAATTCGATATTCGAATTGTATAGCTATAGCTGTAACTGTGCTTGGCACTGGTGCAAAATTTGATGTAAATTTCAGTGTTCCACGGATTGTTGAAAGCACACGCCGTCGAAGCGAGGAACGTTGTGCGCCAAGCCCTGGAAATTCTGACTCCGTCGATGCCTTTAAGAATGGACGAAGAAATGTTAACGCACTGGACTAAAAAGATTATTGTGGACGAGGGACATTCGATGCAACAACTGTTCCATATCCTACAACTAGTCGTTAAACACTACAAAGTCTATTACACAGTTAGACACGACTTAGTCCAGCACATGGTCAATTCCATACAAAGACTAGGATTTAGTCCGACGGCCACTTTGGAGCACAGAAAGCTGGCCGTCGAACTAGCCGAGGTCATAATCAAATGGGAATTGTATGGAATCAAAGAAGAATCCGAAATTACAGAGGTACAATCAACGTTTATCAATCACCAATTATTTATCGTTCATTGTTTAATTGCAGGCCACAGAGACGGTGGTCACACCGATGAAACGTCCAGCAAGCGAAGAAGGTGGCGGCCCGGAGGTGAAACGCAGAATGTCCGCCCAACCCGGAACGTCCGCAGCGCCAGCGACAGTAAAAGTCGAACCTGGAACCGAAAACAGCATAGAAAAAGCGCACATCGAAACTGTGCTGAACTTTTTGCTCAGGTTGGCGTGTCAAGTTAACGACGCCACCCCACCCAATCCCCAAAACCAAGGGACGTCAAGTCCCGGTGAATTGTTGAGCAGAAGATGCGTGATTTTATTAAAGACAGCGCTGAAACCGGAACTTTGGTCCAGGCCGGTCGATTTGAAGCTGGCGTTCTTCGATAAGATACTGTTAACCGTTGAAACACCTAATCCGAATGTGGCCAACATTTGCACAGCCTTGGAGGTCCTTACATATCTTTTAACTGTGCTAAAGAAGGAACAGATCCTCGCCAGTTTTAAAATGTTACAACGTGGAATAAGTACATGATTCAAAACTTGTTCGTTTCGTATTTTATATTGGTGTTGTTTCAGGTGCTTGCATCCAAACTCAAATTAGTAAAATAATCAAATTAGTCCACAATTTGTTAACAAAACTGATGTCGATGTTCCCGATGGAAAGAACGGCCACCAATGCATCGAGCAAATACGATGAATTGGATGGACTTTACTTGAACGTTGGGAAAGTGATCAGCGAAGGTTTGAGCAAATTCGAGAAAATGGACAATCCTTCAAATTTCTTCAGCACCGTGATGATTTTGAAGGCTGCCTGCATCAACAATCATTCTTATATTGATTTGTTGATCACTCCGTTTATGGCATCTCTTCAACGTTTGGCCAAGGAACATTTGCAACCTTCCACCAACGAAAGCGGCGCACGTAATAATTTAATTTTCTTGCTCGGACGTATTTAAAATATAAAATATAATTAATTTTTCAGTTATTAGCGAACTGCTGATACTTTGTTTGGATTTGGTTAAAACTAGAGTTGTTGTTATGGGTGGAGAAATGAGGAAAAACTTTATTGGTACAATTTTAGTTGGACTGATTGAAAAATCTCCAGACAATAAAGTTATGAAAGCTATAACAAAAGTATGCAACTAAATTTTACTGCTTTTTATATGATTTAATGTATTTTGTGTCGGTTTTAGATGTTGGAAGAGTGGATGAAGTGCAGAAACATTGTAACAATCAACCAGGCACCAAGCTTGAGAGAAAAGTCGATCCTACTGGTGAAACTGATGCAGTACGTTGAAAAACGGTTCCCAGACGATCAAGAATTGAACGCCCAATTTTTGGAACTTATTAACTACGTTTACACGTAAATAAACCAATTAACTTACCAAAAATAATTGTTCTAAATTATTTGTTTGTTGTAGCGATCGACAGTTTAAAAATACAGAACTGACGTCGAAACTGGAAGCTGCGTTTTTGGCAGGATTACGATGCAACCAACCAGCAATCCGTGCCAAGTTCTTCCGCGTCTTCGACGACAGTATGAGACGCCGCCTTCACGATCGTCTCTTGTATATAGTGTGTAGTCAAAATTGGGAGGCAATCGGGTCGCATTATTGGATCAAACAGTGCATAGAATTGTTATTGGTCACGGCCATCGGCCACACTCCGATTAAGATGAGTCACGAAAGCAGTATTTTACCGTCGGTCACGTCCGTCGTTGTGCACGGCGACAAACAGAAAAAAGAGGAATTCCAGACGTACACGCAGCAAGAGTCGTGGTGGAATCTGTTGGAAACGGTGGAGGTAAAGGAGGAGGTCGTCGACATGGATCTGAGTGTGTCACAGACGGAAGCTGGCAGTCAGGAAGAGAAGACGCCGGCCTCAAGAGCCGAAACAATCACGAAAATGATTAATAAGCATTACGAGTTCATCGAGGTGTCCAGAAACGTTTCCACCAATCAGTTCTTGGTTGCGGCCTCGCAACTTTGCCACATGGACACGAATCTTGCGGAACAAGTGTGGTTGGCACTGTTCCCCAGGTTGTGGGCTATTTTAGAAGAGGAACAAAGAAGTTTCTTGACTGGTGAAATACTACCGTTTTTAACGTCGGGATCGCACATAGTGCAAAAGGATTGTCACCCTAGTGCCATCAACACTTTCGTCGAGGCCCTGTGCAGATGTAATCCTCCCGTTCAATTAGCACCGTACGTATTTATTTGTTAACTCTATTCTCTATACAACTGAAGAGTTAATAATCTATGTTTTTTTGTAGACCTGTCATGAAGTATATAGGAAAATCCCATAACTTGTGGCACAGAATGGCTTTGGGTCTGGAACAGATGGCCTACGACAACGGATCTAACGTCAAACCCTCGAATCCAGCCTCCTGTTACGACTTCGAATCGGATCAATCCAAAAACGAGTTGGTTCATTCTTTGGCCGAATTGTATTCGTTGTTGTGCGAGGAGGACATGTGGGCGGGTGTTTGGCAAAAACACGCCTACTACAAAGAAACCGGCATTGCAGTCGCGTACGAACAACACGGGTTCTTCGAGCAGGCTCAGGCAGCGTACGAGGCGGCCATGAACAAATACAAGCAGGACACAAACGCCGGCCCGGTTCCAGCCCACACCCAACGCGAAGTTTTGCTCTGGAATCAACAGTGGATACGGTACGTCATTGTACTTAATAATCAGCTAATCGTAGTTATTTTCATCGATTGTTTGGATTTCAGTTGTGCGAAAGAGTTGAACCAATGGGAGATAATCGTGGAATACGCTAAGAATCCTCTGTTTTACGATGCGTTGCTGTTATTGGACAGTGCCTGGAGGACGACAATGCCCAACTGGGATTTGATGAAGGAGGCGTTGTCCTGCGTCGAGTATTCGTGTCCGAAAGAATTGGGTTGGAAGGTTACGATGTACGGCGGCTTCCTGTTGATTTGTCAACCGGATGAAACTAAACCATTGAAATTCGTCGAGCGTTACGTCGAGACGGCAAGCGCCCTGTGTTTGAACGAATGGCGGCGTTTGCCCACAATAGTGAGTCACATACATTTGCCGTACTTACAGGCGGCGCAGCAAATCATGGAGCTGCACGAGGCGTTCCAAATTCACAAGGGACTGACGCAAAGACATCAAACCTCCGTGCACGACATGAAAGCCATCGTGAAAACTTGGAGGAATCGTCTCCCTGTCATCGCCGACGATTTAACCCACTGGAACGATATCTTCACGTGGAGACAGTTACATTACCAGGTTGTGGTCAGTCATTTCGAAAGCGTAACTGAAAGCAACACCGCCAATTCCATGCTGGGAGTCCACGCATCTGCACAAGTATTTTTGTTTCTTATACCTTTAAGCTTAATGCTTTATTAAATATGGTTGTTTTCCAGTCTATAATTCATTTCGGAAAGATTGCGAGGAAACACAAGTTGAGCAGCGTGTGTCTGGAGACGTTGAACCGTATTTACACCATACCCAGCGTCCCGATAGTCGACTGTTTCCAAAAGGTCCGACAACAGGTCAAGTGTTACTTGCAAATGGCCTCGATGAACAACAAGAACGAACTGCAAGAAGGATTGGACGTTATCAATCACACCAAAGTGCAGTTCTTCCAAAAGGAAATGACTGCCGAGTTTTACGCCTTGAAAGGAATGATGTATCATTTAAGTAGTAAGTTTTTCACAACTTTTAACATATCTGAACAATTTGCAAAACTGTGTTAATTTTGTAGACAAGTCGGACGAGGCAAACAAGGCGTTTTCCGCAGCGGTACAAATGCACGACACTTCGACCAAAGCTTGGGCTTTGTACGGCGATTATTTAGAACAAGTCTTCACACGCGACCAAAAACAAATCAACTTGGGAGTGAACGCCATGACTTGTTTCTTGCACGCCTGTCGTCAACAAAACGAATCGAAAGCCCGCAAATATCTTGCCAAAGTTCTGTGGCTTCTAAGCTACGACGACGAGAAAGGAAGCCTGATGGAAGCGTTAGATAAATATGCGGTCGGAGTACCTCCTATAATGTGGCTCCCGTGGACGCCGCAACTTTTAAACCTTCTAGTACAGTACGAAGGGGGCGTGATCATTAATTTGTTGATGCAAGTCGGCAGGATGTTCCCACAGGCCGTCTACTTCCCGATCAGAACGTTGTACTTGACTCTGAGGAGTGCCACACAAAGAAACAAGGCCAATCCAACTGGAACTCAGGTATGTGGAATTCGTTTATATTTAAGTCGAGTCCTTAAACGTTTGTTATTGTTGTGTTAACGCAGCAACAGCAGCCGGATAGTCAGAGTGAAACTGTCCAGCAGCAACAGGGTAACGTGTCTGCGCAGACCGAACCTCCTCAAACGGTGAGCAAAAGCTCCCTTCCCTGTTCACTCTCACGTAAAATCTTATTTCATATAAACATAATGATTTGTTGTTTTATGTTGTAGCAGGCACAAGAGGGAGGACAAACGGACGGTCAGCAACAACAGTCGGCGGGTGCGGAGAACGGACAGACTGCCCAAGCCACTCCCTCCGTCTCCTCGGCCTCCGACACTATTAAAGCTACGCCCGGCATGGTCAGGTGCTCCAAAATCATGAAGATGCAACGGGATATTCACACCACAGTTCTTTCTAGTCTGGAAGGCATCGCCGTACAAGTACGTACACTGTTAATTATTTTATTGTTACATTTTTGTCTAATCTGTGTTGTTGCAGATGGAATGGTTCAGGGAGTGTTGGTATGAAGAAGTTTTAAGACAATTGCGTCAAGGACTTACTAAATGTTACGCCATCGCTTTCGAGAATCGTGAAAACGTGAAGGATGCCAAAATTACGCCTCACATATTAAACTTTGTCAAGAAACTTATTACCACTTTTGGCATTGGCGTTGGTAAGTTTTTACAAGGAATCAAATAACACAACAGTAAACTAAAAATCAATTATATTTTTAGAAAACATACATTCATCGAGTAACATAACGTTTAATTCGGCCGCATCGGAAAGTTTGGCCAGACGAGCCGAAGCCACCTACCAAGACCCAGTTTTCAAAGAAATGAAACAGGAATTTAGTAAAGATTTCGACTTCTCCCATTCCAACTCCTGCAGGCTGCACACGTTAATTTTCAAACTGAAAAAGTGGATTAAAATCCTCGACAAACGTTCGAAAATGCTTCTGCAATCGTTCCTGATTGAGGAAAAGTGTAGGTTCTTGTCGAATTTCACTTTAAAGACTGCAGAAGTGGAATTACCGGGAGAGTTTTTACTGCCGAAACACAATCATTACTTTGTCAGGATTGCTAGGTTCATGCCACGCGTTGATGTTGTGCAAAAACACAACGCTTCAGCCAGAAGATTGTATATTAGAGGGCACAACGGTAAAATATATCCGTATTTAGTTGTTAACGATTCCGGACTGGCTGATGCGAGACGTGAGGAACGAGTTTTACAGTTGCTACGGATGTTAAATCACTGCTTAGGAAAACAAAAGGTATTTCCAGCACATTTTTCTGTTAGAAAAATAACCCAGTCGATTTTATTGGTTTTTAGGAAACGTCACGAAGGTTTTTACATTATACAGTACCCAGAGTTGTGGCAGTTTCTCAGCAAATTCGTCTCGTGGAAGATAATCCGGCCTCTATTTCTCTCCTGGATGTTTTCAAAAAAGGCTGCGCCAAACTAAGTAAGGTTTATCATTAATTTTTAAAGAAAGTAATTTTAATTGAAACGTAAATCATTTTCAGACATCGAACACGACGATCCAATTCACTATTTTTACGATAGACTGGCTAATGTACAAAGCAGAGGTATAAAAGCAAGCCATCAAGTTTTCAGGGACATTTTGAAGGGTGTGCAAACGACGATGGTTCCCAGAACGGTCCTGAAACAGTGGGCCGTTCAAACTTTCCCTAATGCCACCGATTATTGGCAATTTAGAAAAATGGTAAGTTATAATAAATATACCGTTATTTCCATCAAAAATTAACTGTCTTGTTTTTTAGTTCACTTTGCAACTGGCTCTGGCGTGCTTCGCCGAGTACGTTTTACATTTGACGAGACTGAATCCGGACATGATGTATTTGCATCAGGATTCCGGGATGATGAACATTTCTTACTTTAAATTCGACGTAGATGATGGTATAAATCAATTCAACACTTCTATTGGTGCACAGACCTAATCGATACAATTTTTAGGAGAATTAGACACGACCAGACCTGTACCGTTTAGACTCACCCCGAATATTATAGAATATTTATCTTCAATAGGGATAAACGGACCTTTGACGGCTTCGATGATCGCAACAGCCAGATGTTTCGTCTATCCCAACTTCAAAGTAAATTTTATTTTAATTTTCATGTGTCAAACTTACTTTTTTGAAACGTTTTTGTAGGTAACAGCCATTTTAAAACCAATTTTGAGGGACGAAATGGTTTTGTCTCGAATGAAAAAACCAGAGGACGCGACGCAAGTTGATAAGTTGACTGATAGCGAACAGATAGTCAACATGGTCAACAAGGCTGTGACTTCAATAAGCAGTCGATTGAATAATTTAGCTCTGTTTGACGGAGTTGAAAGCAAAGTAGGTGTTTTAATTGTTGTTCGGTTGAAGAAATTATTAATAAAAAAAATCAATGTTTCAGGTGGGAACATTAGTGGCGGCGGCGAGCAGTCATGATAACTTGTGTAGAATGGATCCAGCATGGCATCCATGGTTGTAGAATTTTTATGGTTACAGTATTATGATTTTTTAAAAGTTAAATATTTTTGTAATTAATTTTAAACAAATATATTGTACATATTAATTAAATTGGGGTTTTATTAAGTAAAACAAACAGCAGTTATAAAAAACATATAATTAATTAATCAATTACAAAACAGGAAAATAAGATCTCACTTGACACTGTTCAATAATAATCAACAGATTTTGCGAAAAAATTAAATAATAGTCTTTATTCTTCTTTCATCATTGACCACAATAACAGTAATAAATGTTACACAACTCTTCTGACTTCAAAGAACCTTTTCAAGTAGTAAACTTGTCCCATTGTCATTGCAATTAGGATCAGCGCTTCGAAAAACGACCACATTACAACTCTAGAATTTGTACTTTCGTTGATGCTCCTGTGAATTCTATCACGTACTTGCATATATTCCTGCTCTTGTTTAACTCCAGTGAGTGATCCTACAAAATATAAAAATTAATTGAAATATACCTGAAAATATATAGGAGATGATTACCGCTAAGTTCCCTGATCATTTCTTCAAGTTTGTTGGTGTTCTCCCCTTCTTGAGCTTCAGGTTTGTGCGGCTCCCCAATGGCCATATTGAACATGACAACTTTCGGAGTCATTGTGGACATCTTATTTGAGAAACAGTACGTATATATTCCAGCAGTGTGGGCAGCGAACGTGTATTTGCCCGAGGACTCTCGCACGCCCTCGTAAATAACTTTGTGGTCGGGCCCCAGGATGCGCACGTCTATGTCTAAAAAGCCGCCCTCCGCTATTTCGAACGTCAAGCCTAAAAACTCAACCCAATTAATGGGAATGTGAGAGGAAAACGGTGTGGAATTTACCCATTCTGGTTCCAGCGTCCACTTTATCAAAGAAACATTCTTCCGCGTCGGCGTCCACAGTAATGAAATACGCGTAACCATTGGAGAAAATTGTGGCGAGAACGGCCGAAATTAAAAATAGTTTGTCTAGCATTTTTTTTTAATAAATATGTACAAAAATATTGTCTCCTTCAGCCACGTAGAGGTTACTTTTCTATTTGACACATTTGACAACACGAAACTCAACTGTCAAATTTGCTCCATCTATACTTTCTTACTAGAATCTTCGAATTAAGATAAAATTTAGATTTTATTTTTAAATTTAAAAAAATAAAACTAAAGATTTCTTAATTTATTTTAATTCTAATAATTTTTGTAAATAGAAATTAAGTAGATTTAAACGAGTAATAAAAATTTAAATAATTAATTTTTGTAAACCTAATATAAGTTTGGAGGTTATGTAAATAATCTGTTTTGTTTGTTTGTCAACAATTAGATAAATATTAAACAATGAACGAAATAAATAATAAAAATGTGTGTAGAACTTGCTTAGATAACAACCCCAATTTAGATTTATCCATTTTAAATAAGGAATTGAACGTGAATTACATAAATATCATAAGTTATTGCACTTCTGTGGAAGTTTGCGTAGAAAATTCACCAAAAATATGCCAGAAATGCGAAAATCTACTTGTAGGTTTTTACAAGTTCAAACTGAACGTTATCGAAATCGATCGGAAGTTCAAGGAACAATTAAAAATCGTGCCGAAACTAGAGCCAGAAATTGAAATTCACGAGGACGAAAACGACGATCGGAACGATGAGGATTTCGCCCCGGAAAAGCATACAAAGTCAAAAAATAAAAAACCGTGTCAGTGCGAAGTTTGCGGTAAAGTGTTGAGCTCCAAGAGCAACTTGCAGATGCACATGAAGAGCCACAGTGGTGAGAAACCTTTCAAGTGTGAATATTGTAGTAAAACCTTCACCAGGGCCAAACATTTGGCTGTTCATCGTAGAGTGCACACAGGTAAACACAGGTATTTCCAATGTGTTGTTGGGTTGTTCTAATGTGAATCGTTTTTGTTTCAGGTGAACGGCCGTACGAATGTAAGTATTGTCAAAAGCGTTTTGCGCAAATTTCCACTCTACAGAATCACGTGAGGATTCACACGGGGGAAAAGCCGCACATGTGCAGCGTTTGTGGGAAAGCCTTCACCCAATACCAAACGCTAAACTATCATTTAAAAACGCACACGGGCGAGACTCCATTCAAATGCGAAGTTTGCCAAAAAGCCTTTGCTCATCAAGGAAACTTGAACATACACATGAGGTAGAAATCTTTTCCCTTTTCCCCAATTACAAAGCAAATTAATTAATCTACGACGATTTAGGTTTCATAAAAACGAACGGCCCTACGAATGTAAAATATGCAACGGTAGATTTTTCACGAGCAGCCACCTGAGTGTGCACATGAAACACCATTTGGGCGTGAAGGCGCACCAGTGCACGGTTTGTGGCAAGGCTTTTGTCAGGAGCGAAGGACTGAAGGACCACATGGTCATGCACACCGGCGAGAAACCGTTCGGATGCAAACTGTGTCCCAAACGATACACGCAGAGCAGCCATTTGAATAGGCACATGAAAACGCACAATAAAACTTAAATTATTTATACCTAATGTCCGATTTCTAATAGATTCAATAGATTCAACACATAGAATTATATCATATAAGAAGTATCTTTTTATATTTTTATAAATAAATATTTTATACTTTGTAGATGTAGATGTGATTCTTTACCCAACTTATTTTATTTTTCAGAACAATGAAACTGAAACGAAAGTCCGTTTAAATAATCCATCTTATTAATATTTATACAAAAACTGAATTCTTATGTTATTTACAAAATCATTTTAAATCTAGTTTAACAAATTACAACAGCACATAATTAATAATCATCATGAGTAATTTGAGTCCAATAAGAATGAAAACGCCGACTAGACAATAATGCGCAACCATAACTTTGTATAGTTTAACGTATCCTTTAGGAATCGTTTCCAGTGGATCCTTGAGCAGATAAACCCGAGCGCCTCGGACGTACGTGTAAAAGTACGCGTCCCACGACAGATTTTTCATGGTGAATTCGAACAAGTCGCGGTCCGGTTTCTTCATCGTCTTCCACAGTCGCTGTGTGTTGCAGTTTTTGAAGTCCCACTCGCGAAGGCAAAAGTAAGAGATGACGTTCGAGAATTTGTTGATTTTTTGGTAACCTTTCACCAGACTGCAAAATAATTATGTGTGAGAGTTTTTAAACGGTGGTAAAGGTAAATTATGTGTCTGTCGACTTACAGAGGTTTTTTACCGATGCAAACGGCTGCGAAATCGATTATGTGCGCCGGTATTGTTTGGAAAAAGAACACCGCCAACGTGTGCAGGAACAAATTCGGTCTGATTGCGAAAAAGTAATGCCACAGAATCATCTCCGATGGAATTTGTTTCGAGTGTTTTTCGCTCAGCTCCTTGAAGTTGTCTGCGAAACAATAAACCGTATCAATGTAACGGTTATATTTTTGAAAACAATCAATCAGTTACTTACTCCAAGTTATCGGCCTTTCAGGCGTGCACACGTAATTGTAAATCGGTATTTGTTTGTCTTCCTTGGTCTCTTCATTTTGCGTTTCTTGATTTGCGTTCAGTGTTCTGAAATTATGAAAAAAACACGCGTCATGTTTATATGAAAGAAAATGGAAACAATATACTATACTTTTTGTTGGCAACGTCCCAAACGGCTGCCAGAGCAGCGTTTACTACATAATCTGCAGGCACCATGTCCGCATGATTTTCACCCTTTCCGTAAATCGAACGCAACAAGCCCAAAGCGGCGCCCATAAAAATGCCAGTGGCACCGTAAAAATTATCAATCCACCCGGAGACTGGCTCTTTCACCGAACCGATAACTAACAACAAATCATTTTTATGTTAATTAATTTGACGAAGGGGGGGGGGGGGTTTTGGAACTTACTGATGGAAGGTCTGATGATCCCTATGGGCAAATGTTTCCCTTCTTCTTTGACCACGTTTTCGGCGATCGCTTTCGTGAACACGTACGTGTTTGGATATTTGCCCAACAAGCTGAAACCGACTAGATTCAGTAAAGTATCGTGTGTAGTGTAAAGTGTTTGTTAGTTGTTACATCGGTGTGATCTCGTCCAACTTTTCTTCCTCCAAACATTCGACCAACGTCAACAGTTTCTCACCGGTCAGCGGAGGGGTGTAAAACTTTTCGTCGATGTCCTTACGAATGCAATTGGAGAAGGCCGTCGACATGTAGACGATGGCCCTCAGGTTCTTCATCGCCCTCGACATCCGCAACAGGTCACGCACTGCCCTCACGTTTATACACGTCGCCGTCTTCAGTTTCTCGTCGAAGCGGACCGTCGCGGCGCAGTGAATTACGTAGTTCACTTCCGCGACCAGCTTCCGTTTGTCGTCCGGGTTCAGGCCTACATCCGGTTCGGAACAGTCGCCTGGTATTGCGAACACTTTGTTGGCGAAGTCCGGACGCTTCCTTTTCAGCGGCTCAAAGCACTTTACGAGGGCATAATAATTATCTTTTTAAATCTGTTCATATACGTTATTATAAGTAAGTGTATCGTGGAAAAATTTTATTCATTTACCTTTATTTTAATTTATAACATAAGTTTTATATATTGTTTATCACATTTTCTGCTATATATGTAAATTGTAAATAAATTATTCCTTTCGTAATTTGCCGGAGCAATAAAATCAACTTGGAAAACACATTAAGAATGACTTGTTTAGGAACCTGTAATCTTTATAAAATGTATTTATTCTAGATGACGCAAATTTATTCAAAAATTCATATTAGATAGATTTTTCATATTTTAAAAATGTCAAATAATTTTAATTTAATAAAAAAATGTAATAATAATATTATATAATTATTAAATTAATTAATAAATTGTATGTTTTAATTTTCTTATCTAAACGTTTTAAAATTAACAGCTAAATCGACAAAAACAGTGTTGTACAAAACAATTAGATAATAAATAATTGGAGAGTCAGCATCATTTATTAATTACTTACCGGTTCGTTGAAGATTTCCTCAAGTCTCTTTTCGATTTCCTTGCCCTTCTTCGGCCGAACGAGGATGTAGATTTTGATGTTGTCGACGACACGGAGGAGTTTCTCGACCACCAATCTCCCGATGAAGCCGGTCGCTCCGGTGACGAAGACGGTGGAGTTTTCGTAAAACTGTTGAATATCACTCGGTTCGTCGTGGTGCACCATGTCCGAATAGGTGATGTCGCCTCCCTCGCGTTCCAACATCTACACTCAAAAAGCGCAAAAACTAAATGTGAAGAAGATTCGACTGGCACCGGCGTTTGTTTGCATTTTCTTATATTAATTTTCCATCAAGGCTGCCAGACCGATTAGCATTAAGTACGATAAATAAACATTTAAAGTGAAATTTAGCAGGTAAAACGAGTACGTGTACGACTCGATTCGATTCGATTCGATTCGATTCGATTCGATTTTGTAACCGAATTGAATTATTGGAAAGTTTTCAGAGGTAGAAAAATACCTATAGAATATCTGAAACATGTTCTAATAGTTAGATAACGGACCCAAGAAACTCGGTCAACTTGTCGTTATCGTTCGACTAACGAGGGGGTAACAAATTGTTTTCGATAGAATTCCGTTCATTACGAATATCATTAATATAGTTATAACGAGGGGCGACAAAGAGAGAGACATATGGGGATAAAGACGGATACACGTGAGATGGTTCTTGCGAGGTCGAGTTATTGATCAGGTACTCGAGAAAACGACGACGACGTCTAAGGATAACCACTAGTACTTGACTTTATTTTTGTTGTTGATCTTATGGTTCAAAGTTTGCATTTTTTTACATTATTCATCTGAACGATCACGTAGAGTCTCCGTATTTCTTCAGCTGTAGCTCTTAAAATATTTACACTGTACTATTTGACTGTTAAAAAATAGTTAAACGCCAACAGCAAATTCTAGAATCTAGTGATATACGTAAATAACTGTTTAATATCAATCAATGTGTTTAGATCGAAATTTGAAAAAGTTTTCCTTTCACAACGTGCAGCATTGCAACAAAAGAATTTTGATGTGCATAATCCTGGTTTCGAAATAGTGCTGATCCGTTTGAATAATTGTTGAACCGATCGCAATTTCTTGCTTAAAATTAATGATCAAGCTGTTTTTATTATGTAAGACAATTAAATAGGAATGTGCGAAAATTGTGTGTTGTGACTCTTTTTCAGTAAAAGAACTGAACGACATTGACACAGACACAGACTGCCTTAAATTACCTGATGACTTCATATTGAACACGTTTTTACCATTTTACTTTATATTTAATGAAATATTCAATAGCAACACTTTAAGAATTACTTATTAATTTTGATACGCCACCTTCAATTTGATTTTCACTGAGGACACCGAAAAACACACAACTGGAACTGGAACTGGAACTGGAACTGGAAAACGAATGATTTGGTGCGATTTAGTCGAGCGATTGCGCCGATTTGCTGAAACGGATTTTAGAATGAATTGCGCGAATGGAAATCGGGCCCCACTTTGTTCGGATACGAATCTAAAGCGGAAAACGCAACCTCTTGTGTTTTAATCAATTAAACAATTGCACGTACTCATACACACGAGACACACACACGCAGAACCTTGACGAAATGTCGAGATGATTTCTGGGCTATTTCACGGGTTCCACTGAATCTTTATCTCTATTAATTTACGTTGTTTGTTTTCGTGGTTTTGCCATTTTAAATTCACGGTCAGTAGTTAGGTAGTTGGGTTTAGATGACTACAACATCCATAAATCCATCCATCTTTCAAATTATTATAATGTGCGATAATAAAATTTCAGGAAGAACATTCATTCCATTCATTCCACAATGTTAATTAATGCAACAAATATATTTTTACCTGTTCCCTCCCAATCTCATTAATTATTCCATTAAATTGACGCATTTATGCATTGCAAATAAATTTAAACATACAGAAACAATGTGAAACACATTTTTAAAAAGAATTAAAAAGAATTAGCATAAGTTCACGTTCACGACCCGAAAAAATGCATTAATGAAATCGTTTTAAACTTCGTTTTGACCTGTTGCAATTTCGCACACTGTTACTTTAATTACTTTTATGGATAGAACACAATTGAACATAGAAAACTAATTTCGGTTCAATTCGTTAGAACATTTCACATTCTCCAACTTTCTGACGTAATAAATTAAACACATTTTTAATCCAACCACTAGAATTTATTTAACTGTATACTGTATACTGTATACTGTATACTAGATACTAAGTAAACTAAATGTCTATAAAAAAGCGTAAAAACATCTTAAGGAAGAATCTTAATGTGAAGTAAAATACAAATACAGCAACGCCTGTCAAGAAGTAATGAATGTACTTGAGGACTTTCAGTTTGTTTTTGGCTTTTTCGACGCTGCTCATGTCGTCCTTGAGTATGTAAACTCTGATCCCTTTCGTGTAAAACTCGAAGTAACTCTCCCAATCGATGTCCGACAGATCAAAGTTGAATAACTCTCGATCTTTTCTCGTCATTCCTTTTAGCAGCTCCTGGTTGTTGGAGTCGTTGAACGTCCACGACTTGTTCATGAAATATTCAATGTTGCCCGAGTAATTTTCCATTTTTGCATAAAATTGAACCAAACTGAAACAATTAAAGTTGAATAATAATCAAAGGGTTGTACGTCCTTGCTTTTACCCCGCATTTTTGCCCATCATCTTCAAAACTAAATCGGTGAGCAAGGCAGGAAAATAATGCAACATCAGTTTGAGCAATAAATAAGCGTAAACGCATTTTGTCATAATTTTATAAGGGTACCACATAATTTTATTAGATGGGGAGTCCAAATTGTATTTGTGCATTATCTCCCCCAATTTGCTCCACTTAATCGGGTTTTTTGGGGAGGAGACGCAGTTGAAGATCGGAACCTTTTCTTTTTGATAAACCTTTTCCAATCTGTCGTAGTCCCTGTTAAAACAACAACGATTAATTAATTCAAGGCAACAATTGTTGGATGTATTAACCTGTATTCATTAACGGCCCATCCGGCTGCAATCACGTTATTGATGGCATAATCAGCGGTCACAACGTCACCAACAACATTGTCATCTCCGTAGAAGACTCTCATCATTCCCAATCCAACACCTATTAAAACTCCTGTGGGGCCGTGGCAGCTGTCTATGTACCCCCTAATTGGCTCGTGATTTGTTGAAATAACTAAAAATTAATAGATTAACCGGTTATTGCGGTGGAAAAATATTATGTTACTTGAGGAAACTCGTACTAAAGCCACTGGCAGTTTACCACACTCGTTTTTAATTAGATTTTCGGCCAAAGCCATCGAAAATGTGAAGCTGCTGGGCCAGTTTTCGGTCACTCTGAAACATAACGTTATTATTTTATTATAATCTATTTAAAATTCGTTACTGTTTGTATTTTTCGAGGCCATTTAATCCATGAGCGTCCACACTATTAACCAACTCCTCCACATCGACGCCTACGTCATAGAACTTTTCATCAATTTCTTCTTTAGTACAGTTCGAATAGGCTGTAGAAACCAAAACTAGTGACTGAAACAAATTCAAAACAAATTAAAGATACTTTTACAAGTAAGAAAAATATACTTTGAGCTTCTTCATGGATCGACCGATGTCCAAGAGTTCTTGAACTCCTTTAACGTTCGTCCTGATGGCCTCCACAATTGTCTGGTTGATTTTGGCAGCGGCAGCCGTGTGGAAAACGCATTGAACATCTCGTACCATTTCTCTCAAGATCTTCTCGTCGATTCCCAAATTCATTTGTTGCATATCACCTTCGACCACCACGATCTTTTCCAACGCAGATGAGTTCGTCCTTTTAATACCGTCAAAAATCTGCAAAATACAACAAAAATAAACCGAAATTTATCGACATCGGACTGTTTCTAACCGGACACTTGAACAATTCTTGGAGCCTTTCGTCTGCATTCTTCTTCTCCTTTTTTCTGATCAGCAGATAAACTTTTTCTACGGTGGTGGATCTCAACAGTTTCTCGAGCAGCAGTTTGCCTAGGAAGCCGGTGCCACCGGTGATGAAGACGCATTTTTCGGCGTAATATTCTTGTACCTGGCTCTGTTCCATCTTGAAGACCGTCTCGCACTAAACCGTCGACGATGAACAATGGGAATTTGCATTTTTTTTAATTCATGCGTCGAGCGTTTAGGGTTAAAAGGGTCAATCGTCATGTTGACGCACTGCTATTTTAATAAAGGTGATTTTTTATAGAAAGGAACTTATAAATGTGTGAACAATAATTGGAATTAACACATACGTTTCATTATTTGTTTATGACTGAGTAATACTGTTTTATTACCGGCATAAAAGACAATTATTTATGATATAATAAAACAATACGTTCATTTTAAAACATATTTATTCAAAATATGTACATTATATTTAAAACAAAATCAAGTTTTATTAGCAGATTTTGTTAAACTATTTATTCTCGTTATTTGATGATTAAATAAATAAATAAATCAACACGCCGAACGTCCCTCGTATACGATTAAAAACGTGGACCAATCAGGTAGCGACAACAAACCGATTTGACAGATCACAATCGCAGCGGTTCACTTCTGTCAACGTGTTAACATATTCATTAGAAAAATAACATTTACTTTCGAAACTTGTACGTAAACGTAACGGTACGTTTCTAAAATCATTTGTGATTAACTTTTAATTCAATTCGATTTATTATCGTGTCAGATTTTTTGTTATTTAACTTTCTAACCTTACAAAACCGGGCATAACCTATAAATTTTTTAGCGATGGATTTTAGAATTTTGGTGTTGACGTTGTTCTCGTCGATTATCGCAGTCAACAGTTTAAAACAAGGAGAATGCGAAGGTAAAATTTGTCATAAAATATTAGAGTTTATTTACATTTTTTTTTCCTGGCAGTTTGTGTGAAAGTTTTGGACAGATTCCGGGAATCATTAAGCGACAGCGTCAAATCAGAGCCGAAAAAGATCGAAGAAGAATTCAGAGCATTCTGTAAAGCGGTTAAAAAAGACAAGGAAAACAGATTCGTAAGTGTATTAAAATGCCCCCCAATTCACTTGTATTACCCCAATCTTTGTAGTGTTACTATTTGGGTGGTTTGGAAGAGAGCGCGACCGGAATCCTGAGCGAAATGTCCAAACCTCTCTCGTGGTCTATGCCGTCAGATAAAATTTGCGAGAAGCTGAGGAAAAAGGACCAACAAGTGTGCGAGTTACGTTACGACGTCGAAATCGATTTGAAGACTGTTGATTTGAAGAAATTGAAAGTCAGAGATTTGAAAAAGATCATCAATGACTGGGGCGAGGATTGCACCGGATGCATCGAAAAGAGCGAGTACATTAAGAGAATTGAGGAGCTGAAATCTGTGCACACTGAACTTTAAACAAGTGGACTCTCAAGTGTCTTTTTTCTTTTTTCCTTTTTCCTTTTTTCCTTCAATACCAAAGGGTGAGATTTGTTTTCCAGGCCCGTTAATAAAACACTTAGGGAATTTTTTATTAATTAAGGTTATTTATAATGTATTTATATTTGTAAAAAAATTAAACAATACAATAGTTTTACAAGTTTTATTTCATCAAGTCATCATATCAGAGGAACCAATTGAAAACGCTGAAAACAATATAAAGAAAGGCGACAAGTAGAACAGTAACCAAAGTGTAATGGAGGGTTTTCAGTTTTTTTATTGTTTGCTGATCGTCGAAATCTCCAGAGTTGTCCATTAAAATATATTTTTTGATACCACGTATGCTGTTAAAAATTATTTCGTTCCAATTGATTTTTTTCACATCAAAGTTGTATAATTTCTTATCTTCTTCACTCATAGAATTGTATAATTTCGTCGTGTTCGTCGCCGTAAAGTACCATTCATTTACCACGAAAAATTTCAATACCTTTCGTAACTTTAGGAATTTATTGTAGGATTTTACCAATCTGAAAATGGTTGGGGTATAGTTAACTTTTGCTAATTTATATGCAATACTTACATAGGTTTTCCTCCGATAATTTTAACAATAAAATCAATAAAATGATAAGGAACCGTGTGTAAAAGAAAGCCATAAGCAGCCAATAAAATTTCAGAGTGCGTGTTTATAACGAATGGATACCAAAGACGTTTCTGTACCGTCATGCTTAGAGCAAATTGGCTGCACTTCTCATAGTATTCGCCCAGTTTTATTGGGTTTAAACTTGAGGTCACACAATTAAACACGGAAAATGTGTTATTCTGGCCGGATTTTCTAAAAAACTCTTAAATAAAAAAGAATTGTTTAATTTAAAATAGAAGCTCTACCGTTTTCTGTCGATGTCCCAGCCAACTGCCAGCGTCTCATTGACGACGTAATCTAAAGGAATAGCGTCTAGAACATAATCAGTCCTCCACATAATGCTCCTGACAAATCCTAAACCTATTGCGACGCACAATCCTGTTATACCAATTAAATTGTCCACGTAGCCAGGAATTGGTTCCTTTTCGGCTGCCGTCACTGAAAATCTAACATTATTCAATATATTCTAAGCGGTTTCGATTAAAATAATAAACCTATGGAGGGTCGTATGATGCTAATGGGCAAATCCGAACATTCCTGCTGTACAACATGCTCGGCAATGTTTTTGGTGAACACATACGTGTTGGCGTATCCTCCCAACAATCTAAAACACACATTGAAACGTCCGGTGCAACAACTCTCGGCAACAATTCATTTTGTAGTACCTTTCGGTCACTTCAGTCAACAAAGAATGATCAATGTTCTCCACCAATGCGAACAACTTGTCGGGTAACATGGCAGGGTCGTAAACGACCTCGTCCACTTGTCGTCTCGTGGAGTTGGCGTAAGCGGTGGAGACGTGCACGAAAGACAACAAATTGGGCATTTGCTTGGCGATTTGGAGCAGGTCTCTGGTAGCACGAACGTTGATCTTTGCTGCTAAGGCGATGTGCTCGTCGAAGTTTATGGTGGCGGCGCAATGGAAGATGCAGTTCGTTTCTTTGATCAACGTTTTTACGTCTTCCGGACGGATTCCGGCGTTGGGGGACTGGCAATCGCCCGTTATTATCGTGATCTTGTCTCCGAAATTGGGGTTGATTTGACGTAGCTGGTCGTACACCTTAAGAAAATCACAAATTTGTTAGAAATTGTAACATTTTCGCGGTCACATCGAAAACTTACTGGTGACTTGAGGAGCTGTTCCAATCGAGTTTCCGCCGATTGTCCCCGCTTGGTCCTGACCAAAATATAAATTCTTTTGACGTTGAACGTCCTCAGACATTTCTCCAGCAGTACTTTGCCCAGAAATCCGGTCGCTCCGGTGACGAAAAGCGTCTTGCCCTCGTAAAAACTCTGGATGGGGGTGAGCGTTTCCAGCGCCGACATATTTTAGGCAAAAGTGCGTTTTCTATTTCCAAGTGGCTTTTTATGATGGTGCACTCGGAAAACAATTGTGCATTGTTTGTTTGGGATACATTATGCATTTTCTGCGAAGGTTGTTAACACAATCGAGGATCAGTGTTTTTTTATTGGAGACAATTGCGATTTGCAAATTACGAAATGTTTTGTAATTCTATAGTGACGGGGTAAAATTGAATTGATATCGAAACACTCAAATTCGCAGTGACCGCCTTCATGGAACTCGACCCGAACGACGAGAAAATACTGTTTGAAAGTCTGCCGTTGGATCTGACGTTCAGAAACTACAGACGGATCGAAGGTAGGTCGATCGATTGATCGGTCCAAAACTTCAAAACTGAATGTTGACGTAAAACGAGAGTGACACGCAAATTTTTCCTCCATGGAATATACACGCACCGACAAAGGCATCGTGGCCGATTTCTCTTTCAACAAACTGACCAACTTGAAGCTGGAAACCTTCTTGCAAAGTACTGAGCCGGATGAATACGAATCGATTTAATCCTAGTTGGTTTACAGATGTGGGAGTCGAAGGTGTGAGATCGACGAGGGTTCTGGGCACCCCGAAAAAAGCCGAAAACGACAAATATCTCACCAGATCGATCTGGCTGAACAACAATCGAATCAAAAGTCTGGGTGGATTCGATGTGTTAATCGACGCACTTTTGGTGCATCCGCAGCAGTTGATGTGGGTTGATTTGAGCTTCAACTACATACGAACCATCGACGAAGTATTGCTAACAACTAATTGCTAACGAGTTGGTGTAATTGCCGTTTCGTAGGTGTTATTAAAGTTCCCCAAATTGAAGATTTTGTACTTGCACGGTAACTGCATAACGGATCTGGACGAGATTTTCAAGTTGCGTGAACTGAAGGAGCTGCGCACCATCACTTTACAAGGAAATCCGATATCGAATCTGCCCAAATACAGGAACTACGTCATTTCCTCTTTACCACAGGTTTTTCTCACATCATGATTAATAAATTATTAATGTGCGACGTTCCCCTTAGATTTTCAATTTGGACTTTACTCCGGTATTGAAAACCGACAAAATGATGCCGCTGTTGCCTGAAGTTATTAAAAAAATCGAACAGAGCAAAAAACAGCAAGCCAAAGCTGCAAAGGAAGCTAAATAATTTGTTATCACTCTGAAAAATTTCAGTCGAACTACGAAAAGATCATATAAATACATTTTTAGATTTATTTGTTAAACCCCCCACAGAACAATAAAAAATTATGGTTCCAAAAAATATATTAAATATACAATTCTATGTTTTAATTTAATTTATTCATTTGTTGTGCTTATATAATATTAAATTTTTTATAATTTTTTTATGAGACTCAGTCTGTCATCCATTTTTGCATGAAACAGATAATATCAAATATATTATGCGTCAATTTTAACGAAATTTTAATTTTATTCGAATTTGAATGCGTAATTTAATCACGTTTAATTTAACTTAAGTGAATGAAAATTATTTATAACCATTTTAACAGTTATAAGAAAACATAACCTTGCTTTTTCTAACCTCAAATTTATCAACAATAAACAGTTATTAAAGTTAATTTTTTATGAGATAAAATTAAGAAGACATTTAAAATGAATCACATGTTCAAAACTATGGTAATTTGTTTTAAAGGTTCCACTAAAAAATCTTGAGGCGCCATTTATTTTTTAGGATTTCCCTACATTTCAACAAAATCTTACGAATGAAGATTGTTTAAGTTTCCTAGCATTTTTAGCGCAACAACCGAAAACAGTTTTACATTACAATTTTGAAAACTATTCAAAAATACTCATTCATTGTATAAAATGCATTTCAAATGAGGAAATGGAATTTATTATTGACGTTGTGGAATCTGGTACAATCATTTTAAATCATACATCGATAAAAGTGCAAAATAATTGGTTATTTAATGTTCTGATGCTCGTTTCAATGAGACACTTGAAGAACTTCACGGATCTAGTCTCCAAAACTAAATTACAATGTAAACTTTTTCAATTGACTCTTGACAACATCAAAGTTGATAATGTACTTAGTTTACATTTGTTGCGTCTGTTGGAAATGTTTTCAAAGTGTAAAAACGTTTGTTTAACGCAAGAAATACTCACAAACATATTGGAAACAATGAGCAAAGTCGCAGTTTCACCAATTACAGGATTTAAATATTATTCACAGAGTATTTCCAGATTTGCTCTGTTACAATTACCATATGAAACGTCCTCGAAATTGTGCAATTGGCATAATGTTCCAATTAGGAATGTCGACACACGCGATCTGATCAAGATTAATAATGTTTGGGACCAAAATTATATAGAAAAAATGCTGGAATTGTTCAAAACCAACGTGGACAGTAGAGAAGCCGGATTTATGTATGATAATTTGTTAAATCAAAGCTTTGAGGATTGGAAATCTAAAGTGTGGCCGTTTTTTAACGATTTTCATCACTTGGAAACTGACGGGTAAATAAAAATAAATATTCGATCTATAGATTAAAAATTACGTGTTCTTTTACAGCGAATTTTTCCAAAGTTTACTAAAATATGTTTTGCCGTTAACCGTAAAACGGTACAAGAGAGAATTTTATGAATTTTTATACTCCACGTCCAGAAATGACGTGATTAATGCTTGTGCTTTGTTCGAATTGAAAAAAATCACGTATCAAAATTACGATCATCATTTTAGGAAATATTTGCGTAATCCATCAACCAGATCAGTAGCTTTGAAAATTAGTACTTCTTATTTTAAGATAACACAAGAAATTACAAAAAATGATCAAGATTCAATTTTATTTTATTTATACTCGTGTCCGGATTTAAACGAAGCTGATACGAAACAATTGAAACGATTCTTTTCTCATTTATCTTTATATTCGCATTGGTGCTTTAAGAAAAACCAACTGGATAATTTAAAAACTATCAGACAGTTTCTTGATGAACTTTATAAATACTTTGTTAGTAGTTTTGCGACAAATTGTGATGTTGTATCGAAAGTTTTGTGTCTGCTTTTCGATTGTTTTGTCTGTGGCTACAAAGATTTAGATTTGTCGTATAATTTAGGAAAAAATGAACAATATAATCCTGGCGAAAATTTATCTTATGATTATTTAAACATAAAAAGTAGTTTTAACAATCAAATTCTAGTTAACATTATTAAGAGTTGCTTTAAAATTTCTGATGGTTACAGTTTTGATTTAACCACGTTAATTAGTAGACATTTTGATGGAATTTTAAATTTTGATATGATTAAAATCGTTGAAAAACTTTCAGAAATAATTAATTTGCAATCTTGCGAAAAGGTAAAAAATTACACCAAGTTGTCTAATTTAAAATCTAATACTATAGACAAAATTTTAATTAATTACCATAGTGTGTTAACTGAAGATTTGGTTAAAGATATCCACAGTTTATTCAAAGCAGTGTTGTATCAAGAAATAATGATCGTAGTTGAGTTTAACTCGAAGACAACAATTTTGAAAACAGCACAAGTTATTTCGGACATATTAGGACAAGAAAACTTTCGATTGTTAAATAGCAAAAGCACAAAAGTCCTCGAAACATTCATAAACGTAAGTAATTATTAGTATCAGTAATTTAACGCTTGATTACGTTTCAAAATATTTGTTTCCCTTAAGAACACCCTCGAATTGATTCGAACAGTCTTTCCTCAACTAACAACGCAAGAAAAACAAAATATTTTCGACATACTGACGAAAATAATCCAGATGAGCAACATGAAACGCCCCGTATCTTTGTCAGTGGGAGTGATGGCACTTTACGGCGGCCCCGAAGACCAAAATTTACGTATTAAACTACTTGGAGACGCCCTAAATTTAGTTTGTCAAAGTCCCGAATTACTGAACGTGAAGATTCGAAGAAACCCTCAATGTCGACTGGTCATACACGCTTTAAGCGCACACGAACAAAACTCTGAAAAAGTAACAAAATTTAAGCGTAAATGAGCAATATTACTATATAAAAAATATCATTTTTCAGCCGCTGTTGCATTGGAGCATGGAACATTTGATAGAAATACTCTGTAAGTTGGATTCATCCGATTCATCCATCGCCTCAAGTTGCCATTGTTTGGAGCTGTTGATTTCGGACAACACGATTCAGAATCACACCATGGTTTATCTGGAGCGAATCATTAGATGTACCATTCATCTTTTCGATAAGGACAATTGGAACGTACGTAACGCACAAATGCAACTGATCAAAGTTATTATCGAACGGTATTTTGGCGTGGCTGCTGCTAAAAGTTGTAGGCCAAAGAATATTTTAGATTTGATTATTGTCTATCCCAACTTGCGTGATTATTTTTCTTCTTTACTCCAAACTATGGATGTGAACAAAAAGTCTGTTATGGCATGTTTGTACATAAGCGAAAGCAACTTCCACAACACGATTTCCCATGATCAAAGTATGGAGGAGACGAAATGTATATTTAAAACGTGTTTGGAAAAGAATTTATTGGAGTTTTCTGGGTATTATGGGGAATTAATTTCACATTCACTTACTGCTATGTGTCCGGATGATGAGATTGAACGAGACTTTGAACAAACCGTTGAACAGATTATAGAAAATAATTACAGTCTATGTGTTTTAAAAAATTTCCTGGTCAAACTAGAAGAGTTGTACTTGAAATATTCCAAAAAACATAAATTGAAATGTTACTTGGATAAATTAGTTTTACATTTACAACCGGAAGAGGAACCACTGAATTTTTTACTCTACAGAGTTCTGCCAGCAAATCAAATATTGTCCCAACTGAATGATAAAAACTACAACAATTTTCAGGACAGAATTTGGTTACATAACAATTTAATAACTGTTGATTACTCCAACTGTGACGTCTTAAAATATGTACTTGAAAACAACATTGGTGATAGTTTAAGGGTGAAAATTTTGAATATTGTGGCCAGTCAGCAACATTGTTTGGACAATGGGACAATGGTGTTGAAAGTTCTTGTTTCAAACATGTTAAAGTCCAGCAATAAATATTTAATATCTTGTTACTACAATACAATTTTGTTGTTAATCAAAAAAAGTGAGATTCATTTTTATCCAGAACTGAGACAATTTTATTCTACCGAAAACTTGTATAAAATTATGGTTTTAATTATATTTATCAGTTGTGGACAAACTAATAAAACAAATTTAGATTTGGAGTTTGTTGAACGTTGCGTAGAAATTTACAAAAAAGAATATAATAACGAAGTAATCGCCTCTAGTTTAAAATATTTGTTCTCATGTTTATGTTGCGAGAAACTGAAATTGGATGTTCTAAAAATCGCATTTTGTTTGTTTTTAAACGTAGAAACCAACACGGAAATTTGTGATTTCTTTAACTGTACAATGAACGAATTTTATTCCATTCCTATTTTAAGCCTGAAACACTTTTTAACTTACGAAAATCTGATCAAACATTTGAGCCATTTAAACGTAGGGAAATTTCTAAAAGAAATTCACGATTTTACGACTAATTTGAATGACGTTTTTTCGGATTCCGACACGTTTTATTTAGTACAAAACGACTCTGTTGTACCTAAAAGTTTGTTAGTTAAGATTTTGTACATTTGTATGTCTGAATATATGGATAATTGTTTTTATTGCGTTTTATTAACTAAACGTTTTACGGGACAAATAACGACAAGAACAAAAAAAAAAAAAAAAAAAAATAAAAGAAGAGGTAAAAACCCGAAAAATGTGTTTTTGTGCGTGTCCAACACATTTGAAGACACTTGTTGTGTTTTCCGAATTATAAAAACAGGGAGCGAAAACATCCTGTGAAATTGGGGCAATAAATCACTTTGAAAAGTCGATGGGCGTTCACACATCTGTTTAAACCATCGCCGGCTTAATTGAAAACGCACAGTTTGACACTTGTTAGTCAGAACGCAACCAGCCAATGTCCCAACATGGATTTTATGCGTTACGAACAAAACTTCGCCGTTAACAATAACAACAACAACAACAACAACAACAATAATAATAATAATAATCATAATAATATTAATAACAGTAGTGGTGGTAGTAGAAAGCGTGGTGGTGTTTTGAAAAGTGTGTGCCAAGATGATTTCCAAGTGCCGGTGAAACAACGCAGTCAGGCGAACGCACGTGAAAGGGACAGAACGCACAGGTAACAACAGGATCGATTGTACTCAAATCGTGACGATTTGCTGGAGATCTTCATGTTTCAGTGTGAACACTGCTTTCTCCACGTTGAGGACGTTGATTCCCACCGAGCCCAAAGACAGGAAGCTGAGCAAAATCGAAACATTACGACTGGCTTCCAGTTACATCTCTCACTTGGGCACTCAACTTATCGCAGGTTTCGTTTCTTTATTTGTTTGCCTCTTGACGAATTAAATTTACAGAGTAGACGATCGTTTTAGGTCCGATAGAGCAGCCTTGCTTAAGAATCGCAAAGGCAGAGGATCAAGATCGACATCAAGTCTGTACGTTTTGTATAGCGCACAAGAAGACGCCGGTAATTGTTGTCGTACAATGTGTTGTTTATTATTATTATTATTATTAATAAAAAAATGATTGCAGAAGACGACAGAAGGTAGACCGGAGACGTTCGATTGTTCCAGTTTTGAAGCTCAAATTTTTTTGTCCCCCACCTCCCCCAATCAAATCTTAACGACGACGGAGCTGAACAACATTTATTATCAACAATAAGGGATCGTTGCCACTCAGCCATGTACTTAATAAAACATTTGACACAACCGAAAACGAATTTGAATTTATTTACGCACTCGTCCAATTAGAGCAGTTTTATTTTCGTGATTAATCGACGCTAAATTGACGTTTATGTAGTTTTAATTGTTTTATTTTTTCGAACGGGGTCAAATTTTTGTTTTTGTTGGCGGTTTTGGGTCGCCTCAATTGGACAGTCGACCGTTTGTCAGTGTTTCTAATTAGTCGCGATGCGTTCCATTTACTTAATTCAATTGCCTCCGTTTCGTTAATTATTCAAACACGTGTTCGTGAATTGACAACAGACGAGGATAGAAAAAGACGAGGAAAAATTAAGAGGTACAAAAATTTATAATATTTATTTTCCATTAGATAAGTAGTATACATTTTTCAACACTCTGGATTTATTTATTTATTTATTTATTTACTTTTTTAAATCTCTCTAAAAAGCACAGTTGATCCGGTTCCGGAAAGTCGACACAAATCTTCGAAAATCTTTGGCAGAAATTAAAACGTTTATTTTTATTGAGACGGGGAAACGAACAATTTTGTTACGAGTACAAATGTACAAAAAATTCATCGATAAATAATAAATTAATGAAATGGGGCGGCGTTTTGAAAATCTTTTAAGCATGTCAGTCCGTTAAAAAAAATATACAGTTTGTACACGCGGTTTGTTTTCTTTATAATTTATACACGTACATCGTTAAAAAATTCACAAAACGGGCCGAAAAACGAGGGAAGACAACAAATTCCTCTCTTGTAAGTACAGGAAATGATAATGTTTAATCCTCTATTTACAGAAACGCTCGCGCGCGCCGCTTACTCTCTATTTTATATTTATTTATAATAATAATATCTAAAAAAACATCGATATACAAAAATTAGTGGTCTACGATTATTTATTTGTTTGTATTTTTTTTTCTTGTTTCGGGGTAGTTTATCTGCAAAATATTGTTATAATAAAAAATTATAATCGTCGTATTGTGCTTGACCATTTACAATTAGCGATATCTTCTATGTATCATATTTATAATATATTCATTCTATTTCTATTATAAGAATAATTTTATAATTATTTATCATTAATTATTTTACATAATGATCCGATGACTTGAAGAACAGCACTTGCTGATGTTGCTGCTGTTGCTGCCGTTGCTGCTGTTGCTGCCGTTGCTGCTGTTGTTTGGGCGGGAGGATGGATGTTCAGTAAAACGTCCGCATCTTTCCAGACTGTCTGTAGAACAAGCTGAAACAAATCGACCAACATTTCAACACTTGGAACAACTTGTTGAACGAAACGAAACGGTACGAAACGAGACGAGAAACGAAGAGAGAGAGCACGTGGATCACAAAGCACGACCACTTACCTGCCAAATTTCGACCCAACTATAACTAAATGATTGCATGCGTTTCTATTTTGAGGGAATAATTGTGACTTGCATTTATTTATTTTAGTTTATCCTTACCGTCGTGTTTATTATGGCCTAGAGCCGCGCGCCGCCTCCTCTAACGCCCGTACCTTAAGCTCTCGCTCCCTTTGCTGCCTAAAATGCGAAAACTGATATTATATAGACGACTGTCCAACATTCATCAACAATTTTATTCAGATCAATATTTACAAAATGGTCTCCGGCCAGAGGAACAAAAACTACGTTCATTACTACTAATTTATTTTTTGTTTATTTCCTTTTATTTTATTATTATTATTATTATTATTTTTTTCATGGGGACACTACTGAAATTAATTTACAAATTTAATGAGAAAAAGATTGAAAGAAATAAGAAAGCACCTACCAGAACCAAGAACCAAAATATAACAATTCAAAGAACTAAAGAAAAGTGGGACGGAATCGTTTTTTTTTACAATATTATTTTAGTCGCGCGTTCATCGACCCCAACACAATCTTCGTTATGTTTGCAACGTAAAAATAAATCGGAAAAGAAGTGTGAACGATAAAAAAGAACTAAAATAAAAATAATGTACGTACAAGAGCGAGTCGAATCAGGTACGGCGTCTGAAGTAGCCTTCAATTTTTCTGTGGAAAATTCAAACAAATTCAAATACATCTCACTTTTATTTTTCAACGTGTTTTATTAGTAACTGCGCCTGCGTGTTACGAACAAAAAAAAATCGGTCATTAAATACGGGAACAATAAATTAAACCATGTCCGTGGATCAATCATCAATAAGTCAATAATTGTTTGAATAGTTTCCGTCCGCGAGAAATCAAGTTAATAAAAGCAAAGCAAAAGCAAAAAACTATATAAACTAGTCAAGCCAACCAAACCGTAAAGCCAGGTTAACAAAATAAATAAATAATTAAATAAAACACAAAATCAAAGACAGACACACGAAAACCAAACACCAAAACCCAAAATGAGAATGACAACGACAAAAAACGGGGAATAATATGCTGCGTTGTGTTAATATAAATGGTGGTCGATTGATTGATTCGGATGAGAATGGTAATAATCAATTCAGACAGACCTGAGATATTCTTCGTGCTGCGCGACTAGAGATGGATGCGAGAAACGGTCCCGTTCGAGCAGCATCTGCCTCTGAAGCTGCTCGTGAGCCGCAGCCTTCAATTAGTGAAAAACAATTAGAAACAACTCTTTTGTTTACTTCTTTTACAATCTACAACTTAATCGTAAATTATAAATTGTAAAACAACGAAAAACAACGAAAAACAACCCGTTTACTCTTTTTATTCATGTACGTTATTAAAAGTTGCAGATTATAAATTGAAAACTAATCAGATACAATTTCTATTTTTGTATTATGTATGATTATATCGAAAGTGAATCAGAAATAACTCCATCTTTTTTAATTTACAACTCTTTACAGATCTTATCTAGAATAGAGACTTACTTGGTGCGCAAGCTGATCGGCGTACGGTCTGCTCAACAAATCAGGGTGGTGCAGCCCCAATGGTCCGTCCCTGCCCGGTATCAGACCGGGCCGCGGATAACCCGGCGTTCCTGACGCTAAAAAAACGATAAAATTAACCAACGAGATCAATTACAACAGACGATAATAAATACCGGGTAGGGGAAAACCGGCCGCGGCCGCCGCCGCCTCCTGCTGCGCCTGCTGCTGCGGATGCAGGTGTAGGTGTGTGTGCGCGTGCGTGTGTGCGTGTGTGTGGGCGTGATATTCCGGCGATATGCCCGCCATTTGTAACCGGACCATAGGATCGGTGGCCAAGGCTAAACGCTCGGCGGCTTCAAGCTGGGCCGCGTGTGCCGGATGATGGGGATGCCCCGGAGGCGGTCCACCAGGTCCTCCAGGCGCTCCGGGAGGCGGAGGTATTCCCAAACGTTCCAACCGTTCCCTTTCCATTTGCGACAGTTGTGCCGCTCCACCTCCGGCTCCCGGATACAAGGCAAAATGCAGCGGGATACCCGCCGGTCCTAAACAGAATCCAATTAAATTAAATTAATAACATTATCATAATAATAATTCGTAATTCGAGGGATTCGAACGAGTGTCGAAGACAGAAACACGTACCCGGTGGTCCCGCGAGTCCCGCCGCCGCGTACCGCCTCTGGATCTCCATCCAATGCGGGTCCATAGGGTTCGCACCGGCTGCCCCGGGTCCCCTTATACCGTTTTTCAGGATTTCCTCCTTGAGGCGGTCGTTCAGTTCGCGCTCTCTCAACTCCCTGATCTCTCGCTCGCGCTTCTCCCTCTCCAGGTGTTCCAATTCGAGTCGTTCCCTCGCCCCCGGACCGTACATGTTCAACTGATACTGGAGCATCGGGTCCATCACGTGCCCGGGCGGAATCAACGATCTGGGCATGTGATTTCCAGGACTGAAACCGGCGTGAGGTCTCGCGTACTCCGATAATTGTCTTAAAGCAGGAGTATCGGCGAAACTTCCCGGTCTCTGGAACCTGTCGTAGGGAGAGCCTCCGTGAGCGGCTGCAGCTTCTAAAGGTCCCCTGGAGGGCGGCTTGACGTCCGGTTTGTCCGGTGTCGAGGTGATTTTCCGTTGTTGCTGCTGTTGCGCCTGGTGCTGTTGGTGTTGCTGTTGTTGAGCCCGCTCTCTTTCCTCTCGTTCCCTTTCCGCCTGTTTGCGAAGACGCTCCTCGCGTTTGCGGGCCAGTTTCGAGTCGGGCACGGGTTTGAACGTCAAATCGGTACGACAACACGAGTTGTAATCGCCTCTGTTCCAATGTCGGAGGAAACTGTTTCAAAATAAAAGGGATGCATTTAATAATAATCCGGGGGGTATCAGAAATTGAATACGTACATGGCCGATTGGCTTCTGTGACATTCTGTGTCTTCAATTCTGGGTTCAGGCGAAGGTCCTCTGGATGGTCCGGTCGGGCTCGTCTGTCCTTCCTCCTCCGCAATAGACTCTTGATCCGGTTCGATCTTGACCACGTCGTCGATTTTTTGCGGTTGCTGTTGCATCGGCGACGTGGGCGGTGGATGCATGGTCTGTTGCTGTTGCTGTTGCTGTTGCTGTTGTAAGCTTGCGGCCTGTGCGTGAGCTCTCAGAGCTTCCAACGAACTGCCCATGGGAGGAGGTGGTGGCGGATGATGTCCCATGTTGGGAGGTTGGATCATCAGGTGATGCGGGTTGGTGGGCGGCGCCGGAGGTTTTGGATGCATTCCGTGGCGTAAGAGTTGGTTGCCCGGTGACATCCGATCGGAGCTGTGATGGTGCGTGTGCAGGTGGGTGTGTTGGTGATTGCCCGCACTCGACGACGATGAATGACTTAGGTTTGATGTGGTTGTCTGAAAAAGAATTTGTCATTTGAATTTTTTAAAATGTACACGTAAAAGCTTGGAAGTTTACCTGTGACACCGAGGCGTGTGGCGAACCAGTTCGGACAGTCTTCTGATTGACCTTGTGCTGCACGCTCTGACTCGAGCTCGTGCTGGTCGAATGCGAGATCGTGATCGAATGACTTCCGCCGTAATTGTGTTTTTCGACGCTCGCATGTATGCTGCTGTTGTGCGACGTACTTTGATGATTTGTCAGAGTCATTTCGTGTGTTTGATGCCGTTCGGAGCCGTTCTCGTCCGACTCTCTGGTTTCCCGTTTGGTGGTCAGACTGCTGGTGGTGCTATGTTGTGACGACATAACTGTGGCGCTCACGGTGTCGATGGACTTCGGGGCGCCGACCACTATATCCGACCGCGAAGAAGTGGGAGCAGACAGGGGCTGATGTGGAGGCACTGGATACGGAGTGTGATACGGATACGGGAACGGGTATCCCGGATAACTGTGTCCGTGGAATTGCATGGCGTGTAGGAACGACGGATGCACCAAATGTGGAGGAGGAGGCGGCATTCCGCCCGGATACGAGTGCGCCTGTGAAATAGGAGGGCCTCCTCCGGCACTTATTAAGTTAATGGCCGAATGGGGGGAGTTGGTGTTGTGTTGTCTCAATCCCTGAGGCGGGGGGGTTTGGGCGATTTGCGTCGAAGGCGTAGGAGTACTTGCTGTTTTCGGGGTCGGACATTTTTGATCAGGCGGAGGCGCAACAGGACTGGGAATGGTTGTAGGAGGAGGCGGAGCAGAAATACCGTAATCGGGGGGTTCCTTTTTGATTATATCCGACGATCCGGACGAGGGACGATCGGAGGAAGGCGGTTGGGGCGGTTGCTGCGGTGGTGGCAAATATCCGGGCACTTTTACGTCTTTTAAACTTTGCAGCGGATCTGCAGATAAAGGCGGGGCTTGTAAATGTCCGGGAGGTGGAGCAAAACCTAAACTTCCGGGTGGAGGAAGGCCCATACTCGAGGGACTTTGTGATGGAGGCGGTCCTTGAGATTGGTACGGCTGCAAGCCCATCGATAAATGTGGGGGAGGAGGTGGAGGACCGGAATCTGGTATTTCTTGTTTGATTTTCAAATTCTGAGGTTCGTTTTGTTGTTGCTGCTGCTGCTGCTGCTGTTGTTGCTGCGAGGAACTCGTGGAAGATGGAGGTGGTGGTGGTGGTGGTTGTTGCGACGGTGGTACGTGATGGGGAGGTGGTTTGTCCAACGCCCTCGGTGATTGGGAAGGTTGTGTATGACTGTTGTACATGAAACCGAAATGACCCATCGGTGGTTGACTCCCTCCAATCGTGACAAGGTTACTACTCTGCATTAAACCAGGCAAAGGTGGTTGACCTATGGAACTACTCATTGACATTTCAGGTCTGTCTGGACGATCCAGTCGTTCCGGTCTCTCCAATTTCTCCACCCTTTTAGACTCTTCGTCGTACTGTCCATTACCCGTTTCCCTTTGTTGTTGCTGTTGTTGTTGTTGTTGTTGTTGCTGCTGCTGTTGCACTTGCATTTGTGGAATAACTTGAGGAATGTTCAGCGGTTGTTGCATTGGTGGATAATCGTTAGTCGAAGATGAAGAAGAACGAGATTGACTTGTCAATTCCATCGGTTCGTCTCGAGGTTCCGACTTGATTTCTTTCGGTGGCGCCCCGGATTGCGGAACGTAACCGAACGGATCTGGTTTCAAGTCTTTAACAAACGTGTGATTCATGTTGATTATTTGATCCATCTGTCCGGGCGGGTGTTGTTTCATGTTGAAGTCTTTCATTGGCATGTACATTCCATCCTTGAACATCGGTTCCTCTTTTGGATTCAAATTTATGGCGTCGTTGCTGGAGTCCAATTCTTCTTTGATCAGTACTTTGTCCATGATCACTTTGGGGATGATCAATTCAGTTTTGAACTTATCCTGAGGTTCCCTAACTTCTTCTTTCAACACTTCCTTGTCAGATTTTTGAGTATCTTCCTTTTTCAGCACTTCCTTTTTAACCTCCACTTTGATACCGTCACCGCCAAATTTGAAATCTTTAACGTCCAAAACTGGTTCTAGATTACGCTTGATTAGATTCTTCCTCTCGTTCATGTCTTCCGTTAATCGTATAGAAACGTTCAGGGGTGTCTGTTCACCCACTTTAACCTGCGAGGTGGGCGTAACAGCAGGACCAGTGGGAGTGGTTGACTTTTCGCTGTCCGTTTCCATTTTAATGGTGGGCGTGGTCTCTTGACCCAAGTCCATCACGTTGTTGTTGTTGTTGGCCGTGGGAGTGGGTGTTGGAGTTGGAGGACTGTTTGTGGTCGGTGGGGGCAGACTGTTTGTGTCGTTTAGTTCCGGTTCCGGTTCTGTGGCGTCAGGTTCCTCGTTTATCGTTTCCGAATCGGTCGTGAGACTGGACGGACTTTCGGGCCGTTCTCTTTTCTTCCTCGCAGCGCCCATCTCCTTCTCTTCCTGTTCCTGATCCTCGTGCTTCTCTTGTGCCCGCTTCCTGTTCTTGCTAGGCGTCTCCGTTTTAGAACTCTCTTTGTCGGCGGCTTTGTCACCGCCCTTTACCTTCTTATTCTTGGCCGGCGTGTTGGTGTTTTGCTTATCCGCCGATGAGTTCTTGACAGGCGTTTTGGGTTCGGGCGTCTCCGTGCCACCCCGTTTCGGCCTCGTTTTCGAACCGGCGGTGGTGCTCGTGTTCTGCTCTTTCGCGGCTTTGTTGCGTGTGCGCATTCGCTGCGGACTGGCGTCCGGACTGTCGATGCTCGAGCCGTTCGTCGAACTGGGAGGCGGGTTCGTGACCGGAGGCAGTTCGTTCGTTTTCTTGTAGTGGGCCCGACACTCCCAGCACAGCACCTGGTTCGCCTTGCCGCCCAGTTGCCAATCTTTCGAATCTGTAACGGAAACAACAGTGTAGGCTTTATGGTTGGGGGTGTTTGTTGTTGGACGATTACTTGTGGTGAAGCAATGGGTGCAACGGAATTGCGCCGCCTCTCGGCTGTCGCTGTCATCTTCCGAGTTGTCGTCTTCCGTCACCGAACTGGTTTCACCGGGCGGTTCTTTGGTTCCAGGCTGTGGGGACGGTCTGCTGTTGTCCGCTTCCGGAGCAGGAGTTCCTCCACTTGTACGACCTAAGGAAACACACGGTCAGACTGATTGTTTAACTGTTGTCGGTGGTGATTTTTCGACAGACTACACAAACTAACAAAAAACTAAATAATCAATCTAAATTAATCACATATCATATCAACATATCTAATGGTAAAAAATATTGTAGGTGGCCTAAAGATACGGAATTGGCCGCTCTTCATCGTCCGTTCTCTTTTACGAGCCTCTCTCTCGCGCTTTGTCTGGCGTTTGTTTGTGCGTGTGTGTTTGTGTGTATAAAAGCTGAAAAGAAGCGTTAACAAAAGACAAAAACCTAACCTAAGGTTTTGTTTGTTAGTCGGTTAATTTTGGATGGTTAGTCAAGAGTCATGCAAACAAATAATAATAATAATAATAATAATAAAAGGCAAAGCAAACTAAAATCTATGTATAAATTAAAGTGGGTGATGGGAGTGATTTTCCGGTAAAAGAGATTCGATCTACAAATAACCAAACAACATAAAAATACTTGAATAAACTGATTACCTGGTTGAATTTTGAAAGGTCCAGTATCGTTTAGGCCACCAGTTCGATTTCTACATACACTAACCGACTTACCTGCGTTATTATTAGATGCATTACCTCCTCTACTATTTCTAGTGTTTCTTATGCGTCGCAACGATCCTTGTCTGCGTCTTCTGTGCGGTCTGTTGTTGTTCGCTCCGGGCGTCTTCTTCCACAGATAATAGAACTCGACCAGTTCGGGCTACGAATATACGAATATAAACGAATCAAATAAATATGATTAATAAATAATTAATAAAGAGACAGAAGAGGTGCAAGTACACACCGTGTCTCTGTGCGGCAACAGGTCCTTGCGGATCCGGAAGAAGTTCTTGCCGAACTGTCTCAGGCCCTTGACGAATCGCTTCGTCTCCTCCTCGCTCCACTTCTTGTCGATGCCCTTGGGCGCCGGACACTTGACCAGAGCCTGCAGCGCCTTCCTCGGGTCGTAGCCGGAGTCGTGCAGCACGTCGAGCGCGTTGATGGTGGTGTCGTCGCGGGAGGCGGCGTTGGCCCCGTCCTCGGGACAGCCGCCGTCGCACATGCCGGCGAAGGCGGCCATCGACCGCGCCGCCCTCAGGTACATGATCAGATCGCTGTCGAGCGTCATGGCGGGCACCCAGCGCAGTTCTTCGCGTGTCTTGGAGTTCTCCGGGTCGGGCGAGAGTTGTTCCGGCGGCACGCCCGGCCTGTACTCCGGGAGGCGGGCCTAGAATTGCAACGGCCGCGTAAACCCATCGAACAGTTATTTGCGACTCAGCCCTCCAAGCGAACTCAAAATCAAAATTGTTAACACAAGTTAACGATTTCGTGACGATTCACTTGATGATTAAGTCTGAGCGTTCGTTCGTTAATTAATTAATTGACCCATTGACCTTCACCTGTATTTATCTAACACTATTGCAATGCTCTACATTATTACATTACATTATACACAACGACAACACAACGACAGCGACAGTAAATCGAGAAGTGTTGTTGCTTGAAAAATAATACGATTATTAACTAACGTTACACAACGATTAAATAATACGATTATTGCAACCCGTCGGCGTTACGTTCAGCAGTAGTTTCAACGGTCCGAACGGATTATTTACTTCTACCACATGCTTTCTTCTTTCACTGATTTATTTACAACAATCTCGCCAATTTTATTCATGCCAATTACAGAGATGAACTTTATTTAACAAGTCTAAACGGCCCGTTGATCCGTTGATCCGTTGATCCGGTGATCCGTTGATCCGGTGATCCGGTGATCCGGTGATCCGCTGATCCGCTGATCAGCAATTGAAGGCGTGAGAATGAGCATCGTGTGCTTATTTGGGAGGTATTAATTTTTAATCTGCGAAAATTGAAAGACAAACAAGGTTTATGTTATCGGCGGAAACGTGGATAATTGTCCAACTTGTTGTTTGTCGTTGTTTTAGTTGCAATTAGCATAATTAACGCTAACGCTGCCAAACGACCTTGTAAAATTGATGAACACTTTCAGGTGACGGAAGGAGGAGGGACAACAACAGATTGAATAAAATAATGCGTGTGCCCCGATTAACGCGGTTCGCACCCTCGAAATTCACGGTCAATTAAACCGCAAACATTCGGGGGTTGCGAATCGATCGGCACACGCACTCTTTTCGCCCCTTCGCCTCCTCCCCCGAAAACAATCACCGCAATAATTACGATCGGCGGTTGACGGCAAAACGGAGAAACGGAGGAACGGACCGTTCGTTCAGCTATGTACAAAAGAGAAGGGAGAAAAATTTTGTAAAATGTTGCATAATTGTTACCGTGTTTTCGGTTCGGATTGCACGTACATAAATGTCTTTTACCTGGCTGCCGGGACCCACCCTAATCTCTCCCTGAGTCTGAGCCTGAGCCATTTCGCCAACTCAATCGGGACACGGGACACGGGACACGGAACACGGAACGGGACAACGGTCGGACGTCCTCGAATTCGGTCGTCCGTCGTTCACATGTTGGGTCGGGTGTCCTCCTGAAATCAATTGGACATAAGTTCGGCTGGACAGGAGGTCGCGATTCGCTGTGGGGAAGAGAGAGAGAGAGGGAGAGAGACGGACCGACAACGTGGAGATCGATCCTCGTGTTTATTTCAAGTGGTGTTTAATGAGGTGTCGTAAACGCGATAATTTCGACTCGTTTCCGAAACCATTTTAATAACTCTGACGCGTCGTCGAATTAAGCGAAATATTTGCCACAACTTTTTACAAAGCAGAAAAATACTATTAATACATCAAATCGTTCAATATATCTTTGCGGTTTTTGATTTTTAAATGCCCAAATTAACATAAAAGTTCCACATCTTTTAGTCAACTTATCTCTAATAAATCCACCTCAGCGACATGTGAAACTATTTAACAATTGTATTACATCCCTTTATACAGTTTCTTACCCAATTAATGATTAACAAACTACCCTAACTATCAAATGTATATTAAAAAATATGCATTTATATGATCTCCAACTACAAATTATTAATTTTATATTTCTGTTATAAATATATATTTTCTAATTAAGAACTGTTTTATTAAAACAACTCCTTTAACACATTCACACTTTCTTTAAACAATTCATTAGACACTTTTTAACCCTTTAACACTTAACTACTTTTGTTAATCACGTTTATTAATTATACCTTTGGTGCAATTTATTTTATAATTATATATAATATGTAATGTGATTTTTGTACAATTTATTCTTTAGTAACTTTCCTAAAATCATTTTCAACAACTGGTCTGGAATAAAAATTATGATTTGTCTTCACGTTTGAGTCAACTGTTTAATTATCTATTAGTTCACAACTATTTATTTATTTTAAAGACATAAACTGTAATGATTGGATTACACATTATGTTACCCACCAATTAGAATAATTGAACAACACAGAAAAACGCAGAGAAACAGTTTCTGCAGCAACAAAACAACGATAACATTAAAACCGCATACAAATCACTTCCTGAACAAGAAAACCAAGATCAGCCATTAACGCCATTAACTTGCGAACCACACAAACAACCCCCAAAACCACCGAAACCACCACCTGCACCGTCATAATCACGGTCCCTCTATTTCCGTACGATGCGATTAACGCAAATCGTGAAAATTTCGATATAGGTGCAATAATAAAACAAAGCGAAACCGATTTTGACAAATTACCCCCTCCACTGTGCACCACACACACACACACACACACACACATACACATAAATATACACGGTTTTAACTTGTGTACATACAAACTGGACGGAAATTAACAAAACCAGCACACTTGATAGACGATCGACGGAACGATCCAGCGATAGAGTTGATCAGATTTACCTCGATCAGAAAACGCCCGATTCTGTAACATCCCAACCGAACCAACTTACCAAAAACACTTTGTCACAGGAAAACGGTACACGGACGGGACGAGATCCCGGTACGAGGTGGTCCGTAGAACGGGACGCGGACGGCGGTAACGCAGTCGCGATTCGTGGCGACCACGGGTCGCGATTTTTTGCTCGGAAAATCCAGTGGAAAACACCAACAGTACGGTTATCGATCGGCGGCTGCCATTTTGCGCTGCTCAAGCTTCTTCGACTCTATGAAACGGCGACATCTATGATGTCCCAATTGTGAGCAGTGCTCTATAATGGACTTACGTCTATTTTGTACGTTTATATTATTTTTTCGTGTTATTTTTTAAGGAAAACTTGGCACAAACTGTTTTTTATATTATGAGAAATCTTCTACTCGTGCAAAAATTTTATTATCATATAAATAGCATCACCTATGATTATTTTTTTTAATTGAACAACAGATGTCACAACAGTACCCAGCAGATGTCCAAGAACAATTAACACACCTGCGACATCTCTTCATCTAAAGCCATACTAACTAATACAGATTCCTGTAATATTTTTCATTCAGTTGAAACAGTCCAATTGAAATTTTTTCGACCTATCTTTTAATTTAATTAACTTATTAATTAATATTATTTATCGTGCCACAAAATGTAAGTAAAAATTACAAATTGTTACTGCTTCAAACTAATTATTAACTTGACGATTATTGGATATTCTTCTCCAAAAATATTTAGCGGACAAAATTAATAAAGTTTGAAAACATCTGTCATAGTGACAGCAAAACGTCAAACCCCACAACAATGTTTTTATAAATATTTACATTAAATATTCACTCGATATATTTGAAAAATGGACGAACTAAAGCAAAAAATCCTAGGCCTGTTGAATAAACAAGTAATATTTAGTGGGAAATTATGAAAGTGCTCCTTACAACAATAAACGTGTTTTAGCCTGCCAAAATTCCATCGATGGGCTTTAACGATGCGAACTATCATTTTCCGCAAGTTCCTACGTTGAGTATCAACAGCAAAACGGTACAAGACATCGACAGACCTGCAGATCAGGATATTTTAGAGAGCATTGAAGCTGCCTACTTTTCCATGAACCAAGACTTTGATATCTGCAGATTTGAACTTACTGTACGTTAATTTTCCGATTTAATAAAAAAAAAATAACGACTAATTGGATTTCAGAAACTACCAGAAGTTTTAGATTGTGACCAAATCCAAAGGGACTTTAAGAATTTAAAGATCCAGCATCAGGTGGTTTCAAAAAAAGTGTTACAGTTGATTTTGGAACACCAGAATGGTTGCAATGGGGAGTTTGAAAAGATCTTGGAGATTTTAGGTCAAGTACATGAGACTTTGGAACTGTGTAGGAGCAGTAGGAAAGAACTGAGTGTTGCAGGGAAACAATTTTCTGCGAGTTTGAGCATTTTAGCTAATTATCGCAAACGTAAACTCGCCCAAAACCTACTCAACAATCTCACAATGATCAAAACATTGGTAATATAAATCTAATTTGAGATTGAAATAAATTTTTATTCTTTGTTCAATTGCAGTACAGTTTTGATAAGAGATGTCAGGAGTTGTTGAGAAATGAGGATTATGGAGGTGCTATTTTAGAATTAAAAAAGTGCCAGAAAACGGCCATTAAATACAGACATTTCAGTTGTGTTGCTTCTTTGACTTATAAACTGCAAGAAACGTTAGAAAATACAGACACACAACTTGATAGAGTCCTTTCACAAGTAATTAACAGTTTATCAATGAAACTACTGAGCTACAATTGTTGTTGTTGTTTTAGATGTGTTTTCATTTCGACGGCGAACGGTACGGTAAATTAAGAAAAGCGTATAATTTGTTGGACAAATCGGATGTTTCTATGATCGATAATTTGCACGTACATTATATTACTGCGATATATAACTCTTCCTTTAACGTCGTCCATTCGTACGTTACTTCCACAGATGTACTGGATAATTCTGAAAATTCGGGAAAGAATCCTTATAAAATTCTATGTCAAGTACCTGTTTTATATTTTTACATTTGAAATTCATTGTTAAATATGATTTTTTTTGCAGTCCGTGGGACAAGACGTTTTCATACCGTGTTTAATACACTTGTGCAAAGTATTATTCAAAATAGTATTGAGTTATTATCAGTTAGTAAAATATTGCAACAGTGAAATGGAAAGTGGAGGTCTGGAAAATGTGGAAAACGGCCAGAAAAAACAAAAACTGGATCATTATTTGATAAAAATCTGGGACGACGTGCAAAGAAAAGTTTCCAGTTTGCTTTTAAATGCCGATTTGGCCACGTACAAGTTTGATCAATTCGTGCAAGTTTTACGCGTCGTTCATCGGTAATTACTTAATTTACATTAAGTCGTACCCGATTCGCTAATATTTCGTTGCAGTTTGATTCAAGTGGGCGAGGAATTTTGCGGAAGCAAATCGGAAGATTTACAGGAATCGATCCGGAAACAAAGCGTCAACTACTTTAAAAACTATCACAGCCAACGGATGGACGAGTTAAAGATATTTTTGGAGAATGAAATGTGGGAGATTTGTCCTGTAAAACCCACATTTGATGTCCTGCAACTGCAAGTAATTATTTGATAGTATAATTTTTATAAATTGAGTATGAAATTATTTATGGATTTTAGGAGTTTAAATCGGTTAGAAACTCGTTAAGAAATTACAAATTAAACCCGTTAAATTCGGGCGTTTATTCAACGAATTCGACGGAGTGTTCGAGTTCTCATTCCCAGGACGGAAGCAGCATAACGGGCAATTATTTTATGAGATTCGCAGAACACGGAACGCCTTTCGACATGAATTTAGACGAAACGATCATCGAAGAGGACATCTTAGCTTCCGATAACAATTCCGGTTATTTCACGGACGAATCCGATGAGGAAAACGAAGAGTTGAAACGGGATTACGTTGATGAATACGACGAGAATGTTGCTATTAAAAAACGAGAGAAACATAGCAATAAAAGTCCCATTTTGACGAACACAACTCTGACGGTTTTAAGGCAAATGGGAAAATACATACAGATGTCCAGACTGTTGAAATCTATTGCTTATCAGATTATTACGTGTATGAATCAGTTGTTTGACTATTATTTGTACTCTGTACATTTGTTTTTCGCCTCAGATCTGGTAAATTTCATTCTATTATAATTTAAATAGCGGGAATTAATTTCTCCCATTTTAGCCCGTGGCGAGTAATTCACTGTACTCTCAAGAATTGACAATAACATTGAAAAAAATAAGTGATAATTTGATAATGGAAAATGTGGAAGAAAATGAAGAAAATTTGGAGGAGCAAGGTAAAGTTTACAAGCCTGTTTTGTCTCCAATGGTGGATTTAAATAGCGGCGAAAAATTGTACGGTTTGGCCGAGCGAATTGTGGCCGTCGAAAGTTTGGTTTTTCTCTCCAAACAATACGAATTTTTACAGGAGTATTTGGAATACCTGGTGCCACAGACCAACAAGATAATGCTGCAACAGTTCTTTACTCAGGTAATTTTCACAGGCAATAAAATGCTGGAAATGTTTATAATATAAAATTTAATGTACAACGATATTATTCAACAAAGTGGCACTCAAGATAAAACCTCCCGTGGTCATGTTGACGTGTGGATGCGTTCTTTCAGGCAAAATTTGATAGTTCCGCAAAAAACTATTAGATAACTTGATAGCCACAACATCAGTCCTACTTCTCAAGTACAAAAACAAATCCATTAATGGTTCTTTAACTGTGCTGAAAACCACAAAGTTCCTTCCAGGTTTCAAGAACACCATCAATTCTTTTACTATATTCAAGGGATGTTCCTTTGGGACTATGATCAACGAATCGGCCTTTTCGTTTAGAACCTCGCAAGCTTTTTCGTTCTCGATTTGCCAATGTTGTTTCTTTTCATCAAGCTTCGCTTTTTTAGTGGCGGGTTCGTCATTCTTTTGATAGAAGTGCCTCAGGACAGAATAGACGTTGACGTTGACGCATCGTTCGGTTTGTTCTTGCGGAAACTGCATGGCAATGAACGCGTTCTTTTGGCACTCGTTTCCCGGGTGCATGTGGATTAATTTTCCCGCGGTGTTTGCACCTATTGCGTTCATAATTGAGGCGGTCATTAAACCGGACGTTCCGCTGTCGTACAATAAATGATTTCCGTCCGAATGGATGTTGGCGTACGTTAAAATTTGAGACAGGTCGTCGATTCTGATACCTACAAAATGAGTAGCACATTATTAATTAGAAATTAATAAATAAGTAGTCGACTGTACCTAACACTTTAATTGGATCTTGTCTGTAAAACATTTGGGCCAAAAGTCTGATGGTTGGTTTCCTGATCTGAATATATTCAAAATATTTTTTCTCCTTTTTTTTAATGTACTTTTCCTGGCTGAACTCGGTTTTCATTTCGAAAGTGCGCGAATTGTTTATCAAATGCTCCACAATTGTGTTTGAGCTTAGTTCCTGTTCCTTAAGCTTGTCTATTTCGTCTCTGGTTAACGTCTGCGATTGTCCATCGTTAATTATGTTTCGGTTGTCCGATCCTGACTTTTCCGGATTTAAATTAGTAGCCGCGTTGATTTCCTCGACTTTTTCCAACTCGTATTGCCGCTTGTTGTGTGTGTTTTTCATTTGAAAGGTCGTAAAGTATTTTTCACCAACACAATTGTCCATTTTCACGTTGAAACTTCCCAGGTTCAAGTTGCCGAACTCCTTCATTTTGTGAAGTTTTGTGTATCCTTGTCTCGTTACAATAACATAGTCACCAGGTTTTATTACGTTTTCACCCATTTTTGTCGTTTATTAAACGTTTGTTTTCAACATCAACAATGCATGTTAAGGTTAGGTTATAGAATTTTAAGGTTATGTGCACTGTCACCAACCGTTATCAACAGGTTTTTTTCTATTTTTGTGTTACCAACTGTTATATTTTTTAAAAATTATCGCCACATTTTGAATTATTATTTTTGTATTTGATTGTAGAACATTTCGTCGGCAAGAGATACGAGGATTCCGATTTACATGACAGTGGTAGCACGAACGTTCGATCTTCGCCAAATTCTCGTTTCGATGTCGAAAATAAATTGGGAAGTCAAAGATGTGATGTCGCAGCACAATTCGTACGTCGACATGATTTTACGCACCGTTCAAATATTCACGTTACGTTTGGAGGAGGTGGTGGCGAAGGTTCCCGTTAACGCCGAAGTGTCGCGCACCTTGTGGGAGAATATCGCTCACATAATCACGCACACTTTGGTTCAGGGGTACTGATTTTTCATTTATTTTTATGTTACAAATTATTATTGGAGTCTTTGTAGATTTTCTGAGGCGAAAAAGTGCTCGAACGGAGGAAGGGCGTTGATGCAATTGGATTTCACTCAGTTCTTGAGCAAGTTTGAGAAGATTTCGTCGTTGAGACCGGTACCGCACAAAGAGTACGTCGAAAATTACGTGAAGGCCTTTTATTTACCCGAAGTTGAACTGGAACAATGGATTAGAGAACATAAAGTAACGTTTTTTATGTGTTTGTTTTTAAATGTTTTTTATTGTTGCTGTGATTTTTAGGAGTATTCTTCGAAGCATCTGTTTGGTTTGGTCAGTTGTGCGTGTCAGAATAATAAGAAAACGAAGCAGAGATTGTTACAAGTCGTTGAAGAAATGGAAAAGCAACCGCAAAACAGATAACGTTTGCAGACAATCTGTTAGATCTGCTCTTTCTGTTGTGATAACAATTCTTAAGGATTCTTCTTCTACACTTAAATCTCACCTTTTATGTTTAAACGTAATTAATTTATAATTGTCCGATCTTTAATGGTTTATTGATATAGTCTATTTGTAATAATAATGTTGTTAAAAAATAATAATCTACTTGTTTTATTCTTCCAACCTGTGTTTGTTTATTTATTTGTTTTAAATTAAAATACCTTTTATGTAGAATAATTAACATTTATTATGCTAAACTATGTACAAAAACATTAATTTAATATTCCCGGCGAATAAAAACATATAAAATACTGATGATCGCTACGAAACATGCTTTTAAATTATGAAAAATTACAAGAGTGCGTTTAGTTTTCCCTAATTTCTCTTTTCATCGTGAAAAAAAAAGTATCTATCTTTGGCCTTTGAGAAAAACAAACACACACGATTCGTTAACAATCAATCAATCAATCAATCATCAATCAATCAATCACACGAAATACGTACGTTTCCTGATATAAAAAAAAATTGTGGCAAGTATAAAAACAACAAATTCACTGTTGAAATGACTAAACGATAATTAATAATAGTAATATCACATGTTTTGGACTTACACACGACTACATACACACAATTCAAGTATCACAATCACAATAAATAACGTAGTAGTTAGTTAGTTATATAATTCAAACGATTTCTTCCTTCATTTCCTGGAACTCCAGGAAACTGATCTCCTGATTAAGGGGAGTGACCAAACTGGAAAAGTAATCTTCCAGCTCTTGCTTGGTCATGCTCGCCCTTTTCTCCGGCAAATAACAGTCGAGTTTCATCTGTTTGTGCCCGAACTCTTCTTCTAAATAGGGGCAGTTGTAGAAGTTTTGCGGCTTCTTGCTGGAGTTGACGAATTTTATCACCGAGTAGAGGAGCAACAGAGCACCGGATGCGAAGAACATGTACATGCTTCCTTGTTCAGCAGTCGGCAGTACGTTCAAATAAAAGCGGAACTTGGTCGCCAGAGTTTCGGGCAACGAGTACATTCTCTGCAACGAAACGATTTGTTGTAGAAGTCTATAATGAGAATGTAGAATGCAATTACTTACAGATTCGGTCCACAGCAAGGGTAAAATCATGTTGTCGAATCGTTCAGAGTTGGCGATGGTTTTTATGTCACCCAGTGCCATGTTTATTTGGTACCTGACAGCTACGTCCAAAGGCAAACCTGAGTCCTGCAATCAAATCGGGAGTGAGTTAGTTAGCATGAAAATTAATTGTCAAATTGGCTGAGACGTACAGGTTGTACGACGAAATATGACCTGTGCTTCTCCGGATCGGGATTTAAACCTTCCACGTCCTTCGAGAGGGTTTTGTCGCCGTCCAAGAAGTGCGGGTAACTGAGGGCGATGGGAAAACCGTAATAGCAACCGTTGACGTCCAACAGTCCAGGTGGTAGACACTTGTTGGTGCGGCAGAAACATTTGTTGGTCTCGTTGACCCAACCGTTGTCGTCGGAGCTTTCAAAGTTGTACACGTACGCTTTCATCGACGTGTGAACGGTTTCGTTCACTCTCACGAGTTTCTTGGCTCTGCACATGCTCTTTCGGAAAAACAGCAGCGTGTCGTTGGGTTTGATGAAGCTGTTGAACTTGGTGGCGTCCGAAGCGTACTTGACGTCTCCGCAGGGGCTGTCCCACTGCGGGATTTTGGTGGATCCACTGTAGGTGTCCAGCAGACCGCTCAGCTTCAAATCCGTCTCCCCCGTGTAGACGGTTTCGTAGTCGCCGTCAAAGTCGTACATCTAATGCAAGAATAAATCGGTTATAATCGGCGAACGTTGCAGACTTGGGGGTGGGTGAACTTACTCTGTCGATGAGGCCGAGCTTGTCGAAGTAGATCCAGGCGGGCATGAACTGGTTGCCCAGACTCATCAGTTCGCTCTTGTAGCCGAACATGAATTCCCTCGCGGTCATCTGGACCAGAGGCTGGGAATCGGTTTGTCTGATTATCAGATTCAGACCCAACTTGGTGAAGTAGGAATCGTCGGAGACAACATGCGCAATGCTCTAGAGTTGAACGAAACAAACATTTATGCCACATTAGTTTCCTGTTGGACCATCGAAGGTAAACGTAATTTATTCAAATGTTAACTCAATCTTGAGGTCAACAAGTTTTATAGTGAATTTTTGCACGTTTAGCATAAAATGCCTTAATTTTCATAATTTTTATTCTCGAAGAATGCAAATTATTCAATTATGTTAACGAGACGAGTTTTCTTGTCAGTCAATTTTATTATTTTAATAAACGTAAAGGAACACCAATCAAATTAGCAATAATAAATTTGTTTGCACAAAAGTAAATAAAACGTTTAACGACGTTGCAACATGAAAATTGCACGAAAATACGTGCTTGAAAAACTGCGATAAAACTGAGTAATAAACGTTGCTGATTTCGTGTGTGACCGGAATAAATTTATTTCTATCGTTTCACCATTCTAAATTATTCTTGCTCATTTTTCGGCAAAAATCCGCTTTTTTATTAAAACATTTAATCAAAATTACGCAAATGTGTGAATTAATTAACACACAAACGATTGTTGAGCAACATTTAAGCGTTCGTGTAATTAATTGGGTCGGATTTTGTTGAGAAATTGAGAAATTACAATTTAGGATGTGTTTATTTGTTCAACGTGACATTGGACGGACCGCGACACGTCCGCATCTTCATATCTGTCTTTCTGTCGGATTTTGTAATTCTTTTGGCACTTTAATTAAAAATGAGAGACGTTTGGAAATTTCAATTTTCTAAGTAAAATAATAATTTATGTGAAGACAATGCAATAAGAGAAAGGTGGTTTCTCAATTTGTTCCCGTGAGTCAAATAAATCGATTAACCTTTGTTTTGTTGTAATGTTCGGCCAAAAATCGGTGTAAGAAATGGGTTAACATGTGTCTTTAATAAGCGGAGTGACGTAAGATGTGTTGCCGAAATGTTGTGCAGACGAACAAAAACGAAACATGCTTCGAGTCAATTTGCACTTACGCAACTCACACATTCAGTATTCGAATCTTCGGAACGAAGAAAGTGAAGAAAATGTGACCCAGTTGCAAAAGATTTGTTTATTTATTTTTCTCGATGCGTTGCGTTACATAAAAATTGATGAAGAGAGGAAATGGACCTGAAAAAATTGCGGTGAAAGGACGGAAAATGTTTATGCATAGAAAGCGTGTTAAAAATGCACTTTTTCTATTAATCAATCAATCACATTCGACCTTAACTTGAAAGATACGCGCTAAATAAACAATGATTGATTGACGAAAAACCCAAAGCGGGAATTTTATACACTCATTCACCCAAACTGATTTTAATAAATTGTTTAAATGTTTGAT